>NW_015385441.1:0-112289 GCF_001447935.2 Debaryomyces fabryi
GCTATACGCATCTGACTAGTTTATCTATTTGTTTACAATTCATCATCCTAATTTCGTTATTTATAAAAGTACAAAATGACGGATAAGCGTCTTGCTGAGAAGCATTCTATGGATATTCCCCATGTTGCGGCAGTCGAATTACCCTTGATAGTTAAAAATGAGGACAAGGCCATTGAAATGATCGGTGGGAAAGAGAAGATTTACCGAGTGGTGAACGCATTGGATAAGCCCATCAACACGTCTGGTCATAGTACCAACGATAATGTACTTGAACTTCGGTTGAGAAATGATCCATTCCATCACCCAATTCAATCGCTGATGAATACAAATGAAAAGGTGTTGTTGAAGGTTTCCATACCTAAGAAAAGCATACCCAAAGATTACTACAAGAATCCTTCGAACTACACAGTAAAACAGTTATTAGAGATTAACGAGGCTAAGAATAATGCATCACATAAAGTTCAACCTGTTGCTATCATTAATAAGACGTTTCTGTTCAAGGCAATGGCAGATTTTCAAGTTTCTACGAAAAATAATGCGTTGGTTCAGGAATTTAACGAGTCAGTATTGAATGTACAAAGCTACCAGGGCTTGAAGAAATACTTTGATAAGCATGAACAATTTTCGGGAATACTGGACTACAAATTACCTGAAAAGTATCTTAATAATGATCACCAATTGCCCCCACCTCCTGTATTTAGCCCAATTCGATTTCCATTTGACTATAAATATCAGAAAAATCCATTAACTACCATAGTTAAAGATGCAAATAGTGGTGAGGTACGAGTTGTATCGAAGAAAAATACTCAAAAATTGTACACTATTATTATTGATTTTTACACTGAAAACATACCTAATCAAGCTGCACCGGAGTTGCTCAAGAATTATGAGACATTATTAAACACAAATTTGGCTGTAAACAGCTTAGACTATAATCTTTTGGAGTGCATTAAGTGGTTGAAATCGATTTTTGATATTAAACCTATCTGGCTCCGTAAACAATTGGAAGATATTGTACCCCAAGAAATGAGACGAGTTATCAAACAGGCATTACCATACGTATCGTATATCTACAAAAGTGGTCCATGGAGGTTTTGTAATGTGAAGTTCGGAGTAAATCCGAAGGAGAACCGATCTTTTTGGAAGCACCAAAGTGAATACTTCAGAATACCGGGCTTGCATTTTAATGTCGCATCTTCATCGAATCCGCAAAGAATAATACCAAACTCCATAGAGGACAGGAATGAAAATGGGGCACTTGCAGTATCAGATTACTTGTTGTTTACTGGTCTGAAGCTCCCACGCACAGTCACGTACCAGGTTGGGGACATTTTGGATACGGACATTATATCTTTAATTCAATCAGCTCAAGAAAAATTGGGTGATGGCTTCTATAGAGATGTTTCCGATTTCCAGGACGGATGGATCAATAAACAAACCATGGAGACCATTCGAAGAATAATTCGGTATAAATTAAGCAAAATAGTAAAGGAAGAGCCGATAGAGTCAGCTAAGGTTGAAAAAATCATAAATACTGATTTCACTGAAAATGAAGATGCTATGGAAGTTGACGTTCTGGAGGAAGACGAGATAAAGCCTCAAGGAGACGAAGATGTCGAAGAAGAAGAAGAAGACGAAGAAAATGACGACATGGAATCTGCCTTAGATCCTTCTGTAACAGAAGAAAATGTATTATCGAGGTTAAATACAATTGACGACTCATCGGCGAATAAACTAGAAGGTTTGCTTGGCTTTATCAAACAAGATTCACTTCTGAAAGAGTAAATAGGTAATATTATAATTTAATGATAGAAGAAAGTAGTATTGCATATATGCAGGACCAATTAAATTGTTGTTAGCACTTCAAAGCAAAACACGTAACAAGGTATCGTATACTTGAGTTACATATTTAAACCTAATTGAAATAACAGAAATGACTAAGATTACTGAAACATTATTAGCTTTCTTCGCGTTATCGGCAGTTTACTTTGCATTATATTCGGGAGTGATTCCAACTAGTGAAAAAGTTCATGATGAAATTTTACCTCTCTTGCCATGGTGGGTATTAGTTACGTTTGGTGCCTATTCATTGGGTACTTTAGGCTGGGGTGTGTTGACATTCAAAGATAAGGAAGACAAATATGAAGAATTATTAAAACAAATTGACGAAGCTAAGTCATTTTACAAGCAGAAAGGAATTGATTTAGATCAATAAATAACCATAAATATGCCGCAAGGCTATATGCTATTTCCATATGCTATTTCTTATGCGTATAAGTACAAATAAATGAATAATGATATTAGTGATACTATAAGATTAGCTACAGTTATATAAATGCAATAGATATGTCTAAAATATTAAGATGCTTGAGCATGTGAACTAGCTGCAGCTCTTCTTTTCTTTTTAGCTTTCATTTTCTTCTCCGTCTCTACAAAAACCTTGATACTTATAGGTACATCTCCCCAAACATCCAGGTCTGGTTTCTTGTTCTCTTCTGAAATATCAGCATTAGCCAAGGATTTGGGCAAATTTTCACGATCCAAATATTTCACTGGAGCATGGAAATTTTCAGGCCATCTTCCTCCTTTTTCTTTCAACTTTAGGGAAGCCTCCTTACGCTTATCATTCCAATGCTTTAAATCATCATTGAACAACTCCCACACGCAATTAATGCACCCACTCATGCAACAATTATCTGGCTCAGTTGGCTTGTCAGGCACTGTGATGCCCGCAATCACCTTAGGCTCTCCAACACGGACCCTACTAGAAGACTGAGGTGCTTCTCCTTTTATTCTTCCTCCAAAAACTTTGGCTATTCTTTCTTCCGGCGATATCGAATCGTCGATTGCGTAGTTACCTTCAAACGTTGTCCTGGTGTTTTTCTTCAACTTTTGCAAATCTCGGTTTGTCATAAGCAATGCTTCTATAGGCTCTCTTGGATGTGTCGGAGTACGACATACTAAGTCATAAAATGCATAAGACTTGATATTCTTCGAACTATTCGAACTTAAGGCCCTTGAAAAAGTGACCACATTAATTCCTTGTACCCTGAACATTTAGCTAAGAATATGAAACTTCATAAAATGAATAATGAAACGTTCACGAGTTGCTTACGATAAGAATAAATACAAAAACTCTAATAATGTTCTCTATAGAGCAAGTTTGACCAAGATCTTGTCATTCTCTCAACTAATTCTGTCGCAGAGTTTACAATTAGATCGCTCGTGACTGGTGATATGAGAATATGTAATATTACATAACTAAACATTTTGTAGGCCGAATGCTTTAATGGCCTCTTCTATACTAAGGAAAAATCCATCTTCCATGCCAGAAGAGGTTCCGTAGGAATATAAATTAGTAGAGCTTCCGCTTTCAGTAGCAGCTGGTTTGCTGGATACATTATTCGCATTAGCATAGGTCTTATAACTATTATTAACAAGATCGATTATCCCCAGCTTTCTGAATTTATGACGAATGTCATTGTTCATTGCCACCCTAGAAAAGCACACGAAGATCTCGTTAATGTCAATGTATTTTTTGATAGTTTCGTATAGGACTTGGGTCGCGGAGGAATCGATGGCATTCATACCTTTGCAATCAAAGATTATGAATTTTATGGTTGTATTGTTGAAGTCTCGTCTGGTAGGCTGAGATGGGTGGATCAAGAGTGATCCATATTTTTCTATTCTACTTAGTCTGTTTTTCAAGTCTCCCACGTTTGCGAAATTGAGTGGTTCAGGAATCTTGATAACAAGAACTCCTTCGATTTCTTCGATTTCGGCTATCAAGTTCATCAATTTGTCGTCAGGGTCGTCTGTTGCGCTGCTGGTTTCCTCATCGCTGATTGAGTCATTCTCATTGGCATATGTTACAAAGCTTTCTTCTATTAATTCGTCGGCATTACGGAAAACGGTGGTGTTTGGTACTCTACCCAAGATCTGAATTCGGGATCTAGTACTATGCTTAATAACTCTGATTATTGCAAATGCGACACCAGACAAAACACCAGCTTCAGCATTCCATAAAATAGTTGTGCTGAATATAAATAGAAAAGTTATTATCTCGTCATATCCGCCGATATCCCAGAAGAACTTCAAATCAGATGGCACTTCTTCTAACACAGTAATCCCAATGATAGTGGTACTCAATGCTAAAACACATTTAGGTAAGCTATAAAGTAAAGGCAATAGATACATGATCACCAAAATGACTACTACGGACATCATTATGCTGGCCATTTGAGTGGTAGCACCTGATAAAATATTAATCTTGGATCTACCAAGGGCCCCAAATGCTGGAATTCCTCCTACCAAGCTTACCACAAAATTAGTAACTCCTAATGCAACCAACTCTCTATTCGATGAAACATTGTAGTTGTATTTTGTACCGAGTGCCTTTGTAGCAATAGTAGAATCAAAATAACCCAATATGGTACATAAAAACGAAGTTGAAAATACCTTCTTATATAATGGAATTAATGACAACTTAAAAGGGTTTAAGAATTGTACCGTGGATTTTGAATCAGAAGCGGGCGCCAGAATATTACCGATTACATCCACTCCATATTCTGAGTGCCACAGAAACCTCCAACAGAGATAGGTAGCAACCAGGACCATCAAGAATAATTCAGGAATAAAAACTGCTTGCCTAATATGATACTTATTTACTAGCGTGTTTTTGAAATTTCTAATGCTTAGAACTAGGACCAAGGTGATGCATGATACAAGCAAAGTAAACATATGGGATTGACGAGCAAATTTACAAACAAATAATAACTTGTCCAAAGTCGTCAGATATGGGTTGTCTAATATTAAATCGTCAATGCCCATCTCGGTTGCTAGCTCGTTAATGATCATGATGAAACCCATAGCCGCAATAAAACCTTTCAATAAAGCTCTTGATAAAACATTATCCAAAAAACCCATACGAAATATACCAGCACCGAGTAATATACCACTCATGGCTGCGGAGATTGCTGACGATATTTGCAATTTGGAGATCTCTGCAAAATTAGGAAGCTGCCTTATTGCTTCAATAGCATCTCCATATATCAAAGCAGTAGACGGCAGGGGTCCCACAATTAAAACAGGAACGCATCCCAATATGGAATAAAAGCATGCCCCAATAATAATTCCATATAGACCCGACACAGGCGAAAGCCGAGCAAGAGACAAGCTAAACGACATAACCAACGGGATTTGAAAACTCGCTAGGGATAACCCAGCCAAAAAATCACCCAAAAAATTGTTCCTAACATCGTAATTAGGCAACCACTTCAAAATTGGACAATAGTATGAAAGATATGAGTAAAGATCAAACGAATCGTCACCTTCGACCCGATTCAATTTGCTCCAAAACCTGGATTTGAAAATTGATTCATCAAGTTCATCTGAAGCACCATTTCCACCTCCGGAATACGAATTCTTATTTTTATTTGAAATGTATGAGTTAACCAAAGGATCATTAACATTATTAATGCTTCTTAAGCTTCGGATAGATTGTGATGTGGGGATTGCAATTAATGGTGGCCGTTTAAGTCTGTTAGAGTTACCTGGTCCTGGCGAGTCACCCCTTGAAGAAGGTTTTTGTAAACTAGAGCTTCTTTCTAAGAGCCTAGTGTTTTCATCGGGTAACATTACAATTCTATGATGAAGCTAGTATAAACAAAGAAAGATAGGAAGAAGCTGTTGTACTTTTCCATAGGGAAGGGTGTTAGTAGTATATACAGGATTATTTATCATTTTAGGAATTCGTTCCAGATCCCCCACTGAAAGACTTACGTACGTATGATGGAAAGGTCTTCATCATATCAATACCGAGAATATGTCTTTTCCTCGAGCAAATAAGTTCCAGGATAAGTTCAACAATAATTCCTGGGCATAATTATGGTAAAAAGGGTAAATACAGGAGTTTAGAATTTTCGTAAATTCAATTTGAAAATGATGATAGGTGTGAAATCTATTATTTGATAAATTTTTGTATAATCTTCATTTTAAATACAAAATTTTGTATAATGTCATAACGTATGATCAATAGGTATATAATGCATCCAGTTTACACCAAGATTAGTAACGTATTGGCTTTTAACGAGAATCCGAATTGCTGCTTTGATTTGAATGTTCATATACAAAAAGTACTGACGTATACGTAAAATATACTCACAAATGAATTAGTAGGTTTATAGATTTATGCATATCAACTATGAGTTAAAGATTAGTGGTTTAATTACAACTGATTTTGATGTGTTGGTGAATGCAGTTTTGAATGTGTTGATAAATACTCTTCAGAGCGCATTTTGTTGCAATGGACCTAGATCCAACTGAAATATTGATATATATTCCATGAGAGGTAATATCCTAGCTATTCTTTGGGCTGATATCCGTAATTGGTTGGCGTAATTGTGAAATTGCAAAAAACAGTTTATATGGAACAACATGACACAAAATCGAACTATTATTGTTGTTTAAAATCCCTTGCAAAGACGGATCAAAGGTTGGAACGCTACCTTAATCAATTGGCACCACAATGACCTCGTATGATGATAAATTAGATGCCTCATTGGATTTGATGAGACGCTTAGATCCAAAGAATATATCCAAGAATTTGAACGATATATGTACGCTCATTCAAAACGATGGTTCTGAAACAAGTGAAGAATTGACCCAAGATTTGTTATCGTCGGTAGATGTTCCATTACGCACCCAAAAATGTGATGAAACAGGCAAAGAATACTTGTGCTGTGATTACAATAGAGATGGTGACTCGTATAGATCTCCATGGTCGAATAAGTATTTCCCAGCAGTGGCACAAGATTCAGACGACTTACCACCTCCATTCCCATCAAATATTTTAAGGGAATTAGAAGTTAAGGCCAACGACAGTTTTGATATATACCGTGACTTATATTATGAGGGGTCGGGTACTTCTTCAGTATATTTTTGGGACACAAATGAAGAAGACGAAGAACAGGAAACTTTGGACAACGGATTTGCGGGTGTTGTGTTGTTCAAGAAGGAAACAGAAGATGGATCAGGTAAATGGGACTCAATTCATGTGATTGAAGTTATACCAGAAACTTCAAGCAGTGCAACATACAAGGTAACTTCATCTGTTATACTTGATTTACAAAACAAAAAGCTGTCATCATTGTCACTTGCAGGTAGTTTAACAAGACAATTGGAATCTACGCAATCATTAAGCTTAGATGCGGCATTGAACATAGAAACTGCCCATTTAATAAATTTGGGTACTTTGATTGAAAAGTCCGAGTATAATTTGAGAAACTTATTGCAAGATGTATATTTTGATAAATTGAAAGATATCGTAATGAAGGATTTAAGATCAGTTGGGGACCTTAGTGGCAAAGAATCAGATGATAAGAGGCAATCAGAACTAGTTAAGGGGTTACAAAGCTTATAGTCTAGCACGATTTGTGTAATGCGTATATTGATTTGTAAAATTTCCTTGTCGGCTCGTGAATAGTTTCATAATTTAAATAATAAATAGTTCTATAAAGAATCAGATAGAACAGTTGATTCCGTTAGCATTTCGTATCTTCATTAGTCATTTTTGCTTTTATCGTCTACGATAGTACCGTCGACACTCATCGTATTATGGACAAATGTATTTTCTAGATCAGAGTCTTCATTTTTTTCAAAGCTTACTGTAGATCCGATATCCAAATTATAGAGTGTGAGATCGTTGATGTCTTTTTGGTTGTCCGAGTTCGTGAAATCCAATGGTCCCTTAGTTACATGGCCTCCAGATTCAGGTGCCTCTTCATCTCCTAATGATGAAAGTACATTTGTTTTCACATCGTTAACAAATGACCAAATTGAAGATGAAACTGCTTGGAGCATATCGTCTGAATTCATATGATTTCCCTTAGGAATAACACCATCGGTTTTAGATTTTGATATACCTGATTGCTGAGCAAAATATTGGTCTAACTCATCATTCGATGGTTTTTCACTAATAGATTTAGATTTTGAATTTAGAGGCGAGGAGATCGATCCCAAACTGGATATTGAATCCTCTGAATGTCTTGATTTATGTGAATGTGTAGTTCTACTTGGAATCTCACGGTTTTGCTGAGGAATCATAGATTTTTCAAATTCATGTTGTAGCATTGAATCAAACTGCTGTATTAAATTCAACGGTTTCGATAAATTGCTCCATAATGTAGAGTTTCTTCTATCTTGCTTATCAGGATTTTGCGTTGATTGCTGAGACAGTAATACAGGGGCAGCACCACCAGAAGACGATGATAAAGTTCTCCTTCTAGTTCTATTTTTGGTGCTTGCAATTGCCTCTTCTCGAGGGTTACTATTCTGTCTTTGTGGTCTTGTGACATTTGTATTTGATTGTGCTTCGTTTTTCAGCTTTGAGGTTGACGAATTCAATTCTTTGTATAATGACTTCTGTATGACTTCTCGTAAACTATGCAACTCCTTTTCGTTTCTCTGCAATTTAGAATTTAGGTTTCCTATACTATCTTTTATTTCTACTATGCTCATTTCTTTTAGCGCAAGCAATCTTAATTGGTCGTCTATATCCATTCCCATGAGTTGCTCCATCAGTGGCAATGGAAGGTCATATTTTAATTCTTCTGAAGCTGATGGAATCGGCGAATCCGGAGTGCTAGAACTTGGCGAAGATTCAGGTAGTTTGGGTAAATGTAAATTTTTTGCATCATATGATCCTGTTTTCCTATGGCTACCTTTCAGGGAAGGAGGTGTTTGATTTATAGCCAAAGGAGATATAGCAACATTAAAATTTATCCCCTTGGATCTAGTAGAATTGGATCGTTTAATGGATGGTGTTATTTGTTTATCATCTTTACTTGATGAGCTAGAACTTAGCCTTAATGATTGTTTGACTGGAGAAGGAGTGGTGACTCCTAAACCTGGATCAACCGCGTCAGAGGATGTTGATCCATTCATAATTATGTATTTAGTATATAGGTGGTTTGATTACTTTTCGTGTTGATGATATTTTAAATGCGATAAATGAATTCTCGCGTATCTTCCACTTAAAAGATTAGGCCATAAAATAAATTGGTTAGTGTGTGTTTGTCAAAGTATAAATGAACCAGCTAGATCCCTCAATTCAAAAGTGGGCCAAATGGGTAATAATCTTGTTGCTTGCAAGAATACCTAAACCGTTACAATGGTCAAGCTTCCTATCGTTGAATCCGTTCATACGTCGTATTGTTACTATGAATTATGAACAAATTGCAAAGAAAACACAGACTGAAAACGTTAAAAGACACATAGCTAAGGTTTCTAATATTATAACTTGTTGCTTTTTATATTTTTCTGTTGCAGATAATGCTAGAATACCTAAAGATTACTTATCGGTCTATATATGGATCAACTATATAGGGAGTTTGAACCCTCCTTCAGCACTGAACATTATTGTATCCAGGTTTTCACGCTATGCTAAGGTGAATACATACTCTGAAGTGTTCAGGAGATTGTATTCGAACAAGGAATATGTCATATATCCAATGATTTTCGGACAAATATTGTCCAATTATTTGACTCCGACAAGATATAAGTTGAACCAAAGATACTTATCAAGCTATTTGAAGACTACGATATTGAATCCAATCTGGATTAATTTTTCTCTTGGAGTTAAACTGCATAGAATAAGCTGGCCTGGCTTGATTTTGACTTATTTGCAGCATAATGCAATGGCATACTTGGCATTCGGATTGATGTCGTTTAAAAGTAGATTCTTAGACCGTTATTATGAATTGAAGCATGGGATATTCCTCAATGGTGAAGGAAGAACAACTGTGTCGGCGATTACTAAGAATTATTTAACCTATGCCGGCCATAGAGCTAATTCATTGATTAATTTTATTTATTTGCCAAATTTGATATCCATGATACTTATCTCGCTAACATCCCCTTTGCTAGTATACTTGAGAAACCCAGCTCATCCTGCTACTAATAGGTGGTACTTATCACATGTTAAGCTATTTTTTAAGAGTTACATGAAAGTGATAGGTTTTGTGGCCGGAGTTGTTACTCTTTATGTTAACTCGGCAGACTTTGTACCTGATTATGGATATAAATTAGAAGTCTCTGATGATACGACAGAATCTACTAATATTCGTCATATTTCCAAAGGCTTTATCAACAATTTGAGTTCTTATTTATTCCGTCTTATTTTGTTATCCAAGTGGAGGGTGGTGAAAGGAAACCATCCTCAATTTAGACTTTTAAGATTAAAGAGCTGGAATAGACTTGAAGCTGTGTTGATGTGCATTGGGGTGTTAAAGCTAATGAATTTAAATGACTTTTTAGCAAGAAATGTACAAGGAGAGCACAAAGAAAAATACCAGAAACTACAGAAGGAATCTTTACCTAGATTGATTAATAAAATCATGTAATTCTTGAAAGACGTTGCTTATTTATTTGTTCGTACTCAGTATATATTTTAATATGATGAAATAATTACAAGCAAATCAAGAAACTATTTTGTGCCAAAGACAAACCAAGCTCTACATATAATAATCTAAAACTAATAACCACCAGCACCTGGAACATTCTCCTTTCCCTTTAATTTACCTAATAACTTCTTGAATCTGGTCTTATCTCTACTACCATCATCAGGTAACTCACCAACTTCTTCAACCAACTCATTAACTCTATCCCATAAGGTTCCATTCTTCAAAAAGCCGTCCCTCTTTTCTAAAAATTCTTCTTGTTCTTTCAAAATGTCCTTTGAATGTTTCTCTTTCTTATTGTTATAGTTTTCGTAAAAGTCATCAATTGTTTCTTGAGCCTTGGAAATAATTCCTTCCTTCTTCTTGGAATTGGCCTTTTCTCTTTCAGAAATTTCCAAATCACGACGTTCCCTCCATTCTTTTATATGCTTAGAATCCTCGATAGATTCACCTGCGGTGCTGGAAAATCCGGTATCAGCTTCATCGAACCCTTTATCTTCCGATTCACTTACTTCCTCTTCATCTGCCTTAGTACCTTCGACATCTGGAAATTGCTCTTTGAAGTCATTTATTTCATCGTCACTTTCTTCCAAAGCGTCTTTATCGTTCTCGGTCTTGAATTCATCACCAAGTAGTTCCTTTTCACGAGATAAGAAATCACTGTCTCCAATGTCCTCGGTGGAGCTGTTTGATGGTACGTCCTTATCTATAGAATCCAAAGCTGGAAATTTGTCGGCCATTGCTATGAGATTTCAATAATTTATACTTATAATTGATTAATATTATTAGATGTTATTTCGTGTCGTTAAGTTTCGACTTTGGGGGTTGATTTGATCAACTAAAAAATGACACAAACTGGAAATGACACAAAACCACTCAAACATATAGACTTCAAAACATATCCTACATTTTGTTACTTTGGAGTCAATAGCATAATTCTTCTATATTCAGAACCATGTGATGATTATTTCTTTCATTCATGTTGGGAAAACTATACAAAAATTTCCTTGTTTATACTATAAATACGGACAGACGTGTCATTACTTGCCACACCAAGCATTAAATTCTTGTTGTTGTCATGCAACTTGTTACTAAAGCTTACCTTAGATACTCTACTAGCTGGAGTTAATGTAGAATCAAATTTCAAGTGTAATTTGAATGTTTTCTCTTGTTCACTGAGATCAACACTAAATAACGAAAGATCACCATTCTCCAAACCCACCGCAAGCAGTATCTTGTTTTCAAACAAACTGGCTCTATAGCAAGAAACAGACGTAACAGCATCTTGCAACTTGATAGCTGCAACAGCCTCTACCTTTTCATTTACTTGCCATAATTTGATTTGCTTGTCACGCGAAGCAGTAACAACAAAGTTGCCGTAAGGGTTAGCAGGAGCCCAGGAGCAATCCCAAATGATTCTGCTATGTGCTTTTGCATTAAGCTCAAAAAGTTCGAACTTGCCTGCTTTCTCGTCTACTATTTTCCATAACGAGAACTGTCTATCACGGGAGACAGACATTAAGAACTGTCCATCTGGGGAAAATTCTAAACTTGTGACGGTTAAATTGTGTCCTTCTAATACTTGGGCACATTGTTGGTATTCTTCCGCAACATTGAAAATACGAATGACTGAATGTCTGGCATTATTAGATTTACAAGCTGATGCAATCAACGAGCCAGAAGGAGACGTAGCGCAGCATGTTATTTCGTACCCATGTCCATATAACTTTTCCAATTCAGGGAACAATGTGTATCTCTGTAAATGATCCTCCAATGGAGGAGATGTTAAAGATTCTAAAATATCCTCTTTAGGTGTGTTTGCTTCAGTGCCTTCGTTTTCTTCTATGTCTTGTTGCTGTTGAGACATTTCACCAGCTTCAAGCTGTTCATTAGCAGCCTTATTAGATAAGCCTAATACGGGCAACGAGGCAGATTCAGGCAACTCCTCTTGTGATTCACTAGAAACGATATCAATACCGCAAAAGTTGTGTAATAATCTACTAATTGAGTGCGTCATTTCGAAAACTCTTAAGAGTTTTTCATCACCACCAGATACATATTTGGTTGCACTTATGTTATCCAAACAAATCATGTCATAACCATGAATTTGAGGTCTGGAAAATTCATGCCATGTCTTAAAATCTCTGTTCTTTACCCATGGAGCAAATAATCTTGTAGTCTGGTCCAAAGAAGTTGTACTGAAATATTCACCATTCAAGGACCATACTAAGTCAGTAACTTCTCTTGTAGAACCAGTCACTCCTAAAACTGCCTCCCATGTTTTAGCTTCGTCATCAACAGTCTTATATACTCTAAATGAGCCAGTCTTACCATTGGCCAAGATATATTGATGCTTATCATCATTGAACCACAAACATGACCAGAACCCCCCTGAGGCACCTGTGGCAGTAGAAGCACCTTTGATTGACATTTCACCTAATCTATTAACACAACACCAGATACCCGAATCAGCATCCATTTCCCACACCATTAACGCAGTATCGGCACTTGATGACAACAATTGCAATCTCTTTTCACTCGAGTCCAGCTGGTAGGATGGGTGCCATTGAAGACCAGTAACCCAGTCATCATGTCCCATAATTAAGGCTTCGAAACTGATAGCAGCCCTTGTAGATTCTCCTACGTTAAATTTGTACTGCTTGTTTGATAAAAGAATTAACTTCAGTTCATCTTCATCGGAGTCGTCGATCTGATCATTTAACTTCAATCTCCATAATCTGATGTATCTGTCTTGTGATCCACTGGCTAATATATAGTTTTTGTGGTTTTCTTCCATTACAAAATTAAGGCACTTAATCCAGTCTTCATGTCCGGTTAATGTTGCTGATTGATCAAAATGTGAAATGCTACCGTGGTCTGGTAATAACGTAAAAGAATAGACATAAACAATAGGAGTTGTTCCACCTACTGCTAAAACGTAACCACCATTTGCATCTACATCTTGTAATGCTAATGTCATTGGGTAGAAATTAGACTTCACTTGAAAATTGTGTATCAAACCCCACTCTTCGGTCTCGTTATTTACTCCCCATAATGCAATATGCCCATCTGCACTTCCTGTGGCAAATATAAATTCGTTGATTACGGATAAACAAGTAATAGAATGTTTGTGGAAATCTAAACTGCTATGGTGAGCATATTCATCTCCTTGCCTTTTCCAAACATTCACTTCAAAATCTTCAGCAGCTGATACTAAATATGGACTATTAGGAATAAACCTAATTCCTGTGATTTCTTTCGTGTGCTTTTTCAACGTGCTGTATACCCCTTTGTTATCTTTGGATAACGGTTTCCATAATGCAACATTGTTTGATGCACCATATGCTACTATTTGTTCTTTTGGAGAATAATCAGCAACAAAAGATTGCTTGTTTACTCCAGCAAAGATAGCCTCTTGCTTAACACAGTCCTCTATTGTCATTACCTCTGTCAGATGCTTTAATTCACTATTACCTTTTTAGTAGTTTGGTTGTAGATGCTCTTCTCAAGTATGAAAAAAAAATCACGGGCTCGGGCCACATAACCAAATTTCATGAACGAGATATACCAACATGATGTTCTAAACAATCGGTCAATGTATTGATAAAACAACACCAAGATAGATTACCAGCTCAACCTATAATAATGGTATCAGCGTACGTTAGGATTAAAGGAATTGATTTTATTCATTATTAGGATGGTAGTACTAACTATAGAAATAGACTCATTTTGATACAAAAGGCTACCCCAGAAACTATAGTTCAATTTCATGATCAATTGTCTAACGAATTACCAACACTTAAAGGCAAATGGAGCTTCAGCTTTAAAATATTTAGGAACAACCCGTATTCTATTGCACCTGAACTAGCAGAGACGAGCGTGACATCATCTGAATCCAAATTTTTGTACACATTAGCACCATCATATTTAATGGGGTCTTGTATTTCATTGATTAATAAGAATTCTGCTTGCGTATTCAGTAATGTGATAGAAGAGGAGTCTGCAGAAATTCTGAATGGTACGGAATTTTCAATTCCAGATAGTCATTTGCACCAGGGGGCTACTACAGGGTTGAATGACACTTTCGACTTTTTTGTGAACCAAAAATTGCAGAGTTTGTGGACACAGAAGCAGAACATTAAAGGTGACGGTGGCCAGATATACGAGTTGGAGAATGGAAGTTTGGTAATAAGAACTTCGAACGTGTTCCTCCATGGTATTTTCAAAGGATTATTGATTCAAATTGAAATCGACCACGAGTCTAATGACAAAGAGACAAACACATTACTGGAGCCATTTGAAAGGGTTCTTTCTAAATATAATATCCCTCGAGGCAATATGAGCTACAACGTGTTAGATTCCAAATTATTCGACAAATATGGCGACTTGTGCTTGCAATATTCGGAAATACTCAATTTTTAGTCAATTAAAATCAATTATCAACCGATTACTCCAAACTAATTGATGGTTAAAGCAGAATAGTAATTAGCTCTAGTAATCTGTGAATAAGGTGCCACACATCAACCAGAAAGCATTCTGGGCAAAGTAACATACAGTTTTAATGATTTAATTCATTATTATAGACATGAAGCAATTCTAACTGACGGCCTCAGGTACGACTATACTCAAAGAAGTGACTGACTCTAGGACTCTAGCGTTAACTTGTCTTTATAGATGCAAATACGTATATACATAAATTACATCCTGCATATAAACGAATCCAAAAATTTTTTGGTTCTATACGCACAAGAGAGATGAGATGGTATTAATACTATCGATTGAAAACAGGTCAAATTAGTAGAAGATAAGGTATAGAATTATGGGTAAGAAGCAGAGTAACCGTAAGGTTGTAAAATCACAACGTAAATCTCACCGTGTGAAGGAAGAAGAAGCATTAGCCAAATTACAAGAAAGGATTGATGCTTATGACCCAGTAGTGGATGAAAAACTGATTTCACAGTTTAGTGACCTTCCAATTTCAGAAGAAACAATAAAGGGTTTAAAAGAAGCGAGCTTTGTATCCTTGACAGATATTCAGAAGAAAACAATCCCAATTTCCTTAAAAGGTGAAGATGTTATGGGTACTGCAAAAACAGGATCTGGTAAAACTCTAGCCTTTTTAATTCCAACTATTGAGTCTTTGATAAGAAACAAAATCACCGAATATGATGGACTTGCTGCATTGATAGTATCACCAACTAGAGAGTTAGCGGTGCAAATTTTCGAAGTTTTAGTGAAAATTGGAAAATATAATAATTTTTCTGCTGGCCTTGTTACAGGTGGAAAGGATGTCAAGTATGAGAAAGAAAGAGTTTCAAAAATGAATATATTGGTCGGAACACCAGGAAGAATATCTCAACATTTGAATGAAGCAGTTGGGATGGAAACATCCAATTTACAGGTATTAGTTTTGGATGAGGCTGATAGGTGTTTGGATATGGGATTTAAGAAACAAATCGATAATATCTTAGGCCATTTACCACCAACCAGACAAACATTGTTATTCTCTGCAACTCAATCGGACAGTGTTAAGGATTTAGCCAGATTATCTTTAGCTAATCCAAAAAGAGTGGGAATTTCATCAGACCAAGAGTTGTCAGCTACTCCAGAAAGTTTGGAACAATATTATATCAAGATTCCTTTGGATGAAAAGCTTGACGTTTTGTGGTCTTTCATAAAATCACACTTGAAGAGTAAAATACTTGTATTTTTTTCATCACTGAAACAAGTGCAATATGCATACGAAACATTTCGTACTTTGCAGCCAGGTATATCTTTATTAAAATTATATGGTCGTCATAAGCAAACATCGCGAATGGAAACAACGGTGAAGTTTTCGCAAGCACAACATGCATGTCTTTTTGCAACTGATATTGTTGCAAGAGGATTAGATTTCCCTGCCATTGACTGGGTTGTTCAAATTGATTGCCCAGAAGATGCTGCAACATACGTTCATAGAGTTGGACGTGCTGCTCGTTTTGGACGTTCTGGTAAGTCTCTTATGATGTTATTACCATCGGAAGAGAATGGCATGCTAAAAAGATTGAACAACAATAAGATTGAACTAAAATTCATGAATATAAAGCAAAAGAACAAAAAAACAATTAGACCACAATTGCAATCCTTATGTTTCCAAGATCCTATGATTAAAAATTTAGGTCAAAGAGCATTTATTTCATACTTTAGGTCAGTCTATGTTCAAAAAGACAAAGACATTTTTAAAATCGACGAGTTACCTTCTGAGAAATTTGCCAGATCCTTAGGGTTGCCAGGTGCCCCAAAAATCAAGTTTAAAGGTGGAACAGATAATAAAGAAAAGAAGAATATGTCAAGACAATTAGCAGCCTTGTCAAAGGCTAACAACGAAGGAGATGTTGCTCCCGAAGAAGAGAAAAAAGTTAGAACCAAGTATGATCGTATGTTTGAAAGAAAGAATCAAACTATTTTATCCGATCATTATTTGAATTTGACAGGAAATAAGGCCGATGCCACAGAAAAGAGCGACGATGATGACGATGATGACTTTATGGCTGTCAAACGTCAAGATCACGATTTGAAAGAAGATGAATTACCTGATTTGTCTATTCCAGTATCTAAAAGACAAGCCAAGAAAGCACTTTCTAAGAAGGCTTCTGTTGCCGGCAAAGGAAATGCTAACAAATTGAAATTCGACGACGATGGAGTAGCGCATGCAATTTACGAATTAGAAGACGAAGAGGATTTCAAGAAGCATGGTGATGCTAAATCTCAAAAGGACGCATTTTTGAATAAGGAAACTGAGTTGATGAGTAATGCCGATATTCAGGATAAATTAACTGCTAAAGAGAAAAGACAAGAAAAGAAGAGAAAGAGAAAAGAAATGGAAAGAAATATGAGAGAAGGAAGCGACGACGAAGATGAAGATGTTCAAACTGTTGCTACTATAGGTGGCGATGACGTTGATTTAGATCGTGATATGGAATACTCTAGCGCTGATGAAGTCATTCCGGAAACTAAGAAACCAAAATGGTTCAACAATGATAAGAATGTCAATAAGGATGAGGATGATGGAGTTGTTGAATATGATGAACCACAAACATTAGAAGATTTGGAAGCATTGACTTCGAAATTATTAGAGCATTAATTATGTATATAACATGTATAGCATTAATAAAAAATTTAATAATCAGAAATATAATCGTAAACTACTTTTATATTGGGAACGAGCCTATGATTTAACCTTCTACACCAAGCTTTCAATTTAATATTGGTTCTTTAAATTTTATAATGAAAAATAATATACAATGTATTTAATTAAATGCTCAATGGATTGCAGGTGTTCCAATAATTTTGCTTTCTGCTTGACCGAAACGATATAATTTCCCTTTAATCTTTTCTCCATCTTGATTCATCATTTCAACATCTTCTTTATTATCGGTATCATTCATTTCAAGCATTATAACTTCTTGTAAGAAGTGAGCAGCAGAGCCTTGAGAAACTGCGAGATTGTTGTTATTACCCAAATTAATAGAAATTTTACCAGACTTATGAATATTTAAATGCCCGATCTGCCCACGTAAGGATGGAACTTCGGATGCAAAGATAGTTGTTTTGCAATCGTCTTTCGTGTTTAGTTGATCGGCGGTAGTGTCTTGGTTATTATATTCAGGTAAAACGTTTGGTAAGTGGAATAAAGTATAACTATTGTTTTTCGTTGTTTCGTCATTAGGTTCAGTATTTAACCCATTGAATTTTTCAGTCACCAAATTCAAAATTGCCTGATGATCGCTTATAATCTTAGTGCTCTCTTCTTGGTTTAAAACATCAACTGTTTCAGTAATTTTTGTTTCAAGTTGTGCCTTATGCTCCTTTATTTGTTCTAATTTAGTCTCAATTGGTTCATCTTTGACAGGCGATGGTTCGGCCTCAAAACCTTCATTAGATTCAGGTTCAGTAGACGTTTCTTTTGATTGCACAGGATGGATTAAATCATCTGCTAAGTATTCATCTCTTTCTGGTCTAACTGGAAATAATATTGTTTCTTCATCCGCAAATCTGTATTCTTTGTTCATATCAATCTTAGTGGGGTCCTCCTCGTCCGACTCATCGTCTCTGGATGGTGTGGGCGACTTAGATTTCAATTTCAGATCCTTTAATTTCAAACTTTGTAAAAACTCCGGAGTAGGTGACACTGAATTATACGCCCTATCCCTAGTCAAACCTAGCTTAGACCCATTAGCATTACCTATAGATACTGATCCCGACGCCAAAGGTCCCGCAGAAACCAAGTGTGTTCCACTATAATTACCGCGGCCACCACGTTTACTGTGTCCTCCTCTACCTGATGTGTGATCTCTTCCTGGTGGTTTATGGTCTCCATTTTCTTGCTTGATTTGACTTGGTGCTTCTTTCGCTCTTTCTTCTTTACTTTTTCTAGCAACAACCTTAGGCTTAAACCTTAAAGAAGGTTTAGGACTAGAAGATGGCTTTTTGGAATTCAATGACTCCAATCTATTCGACATTCCTGAACTTTTGTATCCTTATCTAGAGAACTTGCCTGATCCTTTACCAGTACAATTGCATAAACTTTTCACCTATTAGACATTACACAAAATTTGTTACAAAAAAATTTAAGCCGCATAATTTTTTGGTTAGGTATTTTAGCGATGAGTATAGAAAGACTATTCATTCAATACCAAGCATATAATTCGTGATGGCTAGATCGAGAAAATCCAAGGTTCACGAAGATGTGGACTTAGACGAAGTAGATGCATTTGATGCAAATAAAGAAAAGATATTGTTGAATGAAGCAGGAGATTATAGACCAAGAAATGGTGAATATGAAGACGAATCATCCGAAGAAGAAGTTATGGAATTAGGTGAAGAGAGCGAAGGATCGGATTCAGAAGGAGCTTTAGAAGGCAACGAAGACGAATCACTAGACGAGGAAGAAGAAGAAGAAGATGAAGAAAAAGGATGGGGTGGTAGACAAAATTACTATGGTGGTGATGATGCCAGTGATGACGAAGACGGCAGACAAATGACTGAAGAAGCCATAAAACAACAAAAGAAGCATTTGAGTGAGTTGGCAATGGATGATTATGTTGACGATGACATGATGAATGACTGGCAAAAAGTTACAGAAGATTTTGAAAACAAGGATGATAAGAAGTTCCAGTTGGTGATCAACGAAGGGGGTTCCGATGCCTTAGATAATTTAGATGACAAGGAAAAGTTGAAACTTTTGAACACATCTTTCCCGGAATTTGTTCCATTGTTGAAAGAATTAAATCTGTTAAAACCTAGATTAGCCAAATATCAGAAACAGGAACGTAACCAATTAATAGAGCTTAAAATTGTCGCATTGTCAGCATATTTGAGTGCCATAACATCATATTTTGCCATATTTGTGGATAATTTGAAGAGTGGTGAAACGTTTGCTACAATGAAAGATAGTCCAGTGATGGAAAGCATTTTACAATCGAGAGAAGTGTGGAGGCAAGCCAGTGAATTACCTGATACACCTGCTAATGAAAAGACACTTAATGATGTAAATGAGGCTTATGATTCTATTGATGAAGATGAAATATCAGATGACGATGAAGATAACTTTGTTGATGCCATTGGTGATAATGAAGAATTACAAGACGAAAATGAAGATTCTGAAGAAGAAAGCGAAGAAGATGAAGACGAAGATAAAGAATTTGATATTGATATCAATTCAAAACGTAACCTTAAGTTACCATCTAAAAAGAAGGCTGTAGTTAATGACTTCACTGAAGTTGCCACACCAGAAGAAGTCGATATGGAAGAGAAGCAACGTCGTAAGCGTACCTTACGTTTCTATACTTCTAAAATTGACCAAGCCGCAGCAAAGAATAACCGTGAACGTTTGACGGGTGACTTAGATTTGCCTTATAAAGAAAGGTTGTTCGAGAGACAACAAAGGCTTATTGAAGAAGCAAGAAAAAGAGGTTTGGGAGAAGACAAGGATCAACTTGGTGATGATTTGGATAACGAAGAAGTTGGTTCTGACGATGAGCAACTTGTCAATGAAATCAATGATATTAAGGACAGTGGTGATGACTATTACCAAAGCATGAAGCAAAGCAAAATTCAGAAACAAGAATCTCGTCGTAAGGCCCACGAAGCTGCTGTTCAAGCCGCTAAAGAAGGTAAATTGGAAGAATTACAAGAAAGATTGGGCGACGATGGAAAGAGAGCTGTTAATTTCCAAATTCTTAAGAATAAGGGTCTTACTCCTCATAGAAAGAAGGATAACAGAAACTCGAGAGTGAAGAAGAGAAAGAAGTATGAAAAGGCTCAAAAGAAACTTAAATCTGTTAGACAAGTCTATGATTCAAGTAATAAAGGTCCTTACCAAGGTGAAAAGACTGGTATTAAGAAAGGATTATCTAGATCTGTTAAATTGGTTTAATCTTGTATGTATTAACTTGTATAGTAATCGATGTCTATTGCATATTTGTTTGTAGAAAACACGTGACTGAAATATTTTGTTTAAATGCTTAAAGAGCTCTACAACACCTGAAAGGACTTTCAAATAACGTATAGCTAGCTTCAATGGCAGACTTAGGGGAACTTAACAAGAATATAGAGGAAGATGGAAAATCACATCCAATACGAAAAAAGCCTCAGGTAACGGTCGATGATTTATATAGAAGATCAACGCAGTACCAACTTTGGTCTTACACTTCAGAATCATTAAGAGAAGCTAAACAGAAAGTAAATGAAAAGGGGAGACAACATGCAATAGAAGAGTTTGAAAGAGCTCTAGTGAAGCTTAAATCTGATTCGAAAGGCGATTTTGATAAATATCAAGATGAACTTACCTCGCAGAAACTACTAGATCTACTTACTCCAGAAGAAGAGTTAAAGTACCTAAATTTTTATTGTGAGAATATTATCAAAGTGGTTAGTTCGTTTCGAATGCCAACACAGGTGAAAGCTACAGCAGTATCATTTTTTAAGAAATTTTATTTGGTAAACTCAGTTATGGAATATCATCCTAAGAATATATTATACACTTGTGTTTTCTTAGCAGCTAAGTCTGAAAATTACTTCATGTCAATAGAATCATTCTGTAAAGCACTACCAAAGACAGAACCAAAGGATGTTCTTGATTTAGAATTTATAGTCTTACAGTCTTTGAAGTTCACGTTATTGGTTCATCATCCTTTCCGTCCATTATATGGATTTTTCCTAGATTTCCAAGCAGTATTGTTACACCCGACTCCCTTAATGTATGATGTTAATGTGGATACAATTGGTGGAATGTATGATAAAGCAAAAAAGTGGTTGAGTGATTATGCATTGTTGAGTGACGTTTCATTTCTTTTCTCACCACCACAAATTGCACTTGCTGCAATGTATGATATTGATAAAAGAATAACAGATAGGTATTTGAAAAGAAAGTTTTTATCAGAACATCATCATGATGAAGATAATACTCAGGGCAAATTAGACACAATTAAAGAAGATCCTGAATCGAGGACTGACAAAATCCCAGTTGATAACAATGTTGAGGATAATGTGAATATAAAAAAGGAAGAAGTCGACCTGGAAGAAGCAGACCTACAGAATACAAACAAAGATGACGCCAAAGCTGGAGATATATATAAAGCGCAACGAGAGCAATACGAGACATTGGTTAGAACGATAAGGAAGTGCATCAAACTAGCCAAACAAATTCCAGAGACATCTCGTGAGGAAAGTGCAAAAGTTGACAAGAAATGTTTCTTCGCATTAAATCCAAGCAGATTGTTAAAGAAGAAGCTAAATAAATTAACTACGGGCAATAATAGTACACCAGTTCCAGCCTCAAACTGAGCCTTTAGTTTACCTAATTGAATATATTTAAGTATAGATATATATATATTAATAAGCTTAATTAAGTATATTCCTATCAGTCTTTGTAGTTGTGTTTTATACAGGTATGAAGAAATTAATCAACTCTAACGACTGAATGCAATGTCATCAATACGTAAGATTGACTTGACACATTCAGATGCTAAAGTGATAGCACTAGAACTGACTAAGACTGGTTGTAAAACATGTTCATCGTAGGTATTGGAAGCACCAGATCTTCTCACGGAAATACCAGCATTCTTTTCACCGTTAGCGTGTCTGTTTCTTAAATCAGTGACAACGTTGATTGAGTTTAACCCAGCATTTTCGGCCAAAGTTGTTGGGATAACTTCCAATGCTTGGGCAAATTCTTGATATACAAACTGTTCCACACCAGATAACTTGTTAGCTTCACTCATTAAGACTCTAGAAACTTCGATTTCTGGAGCACCACCACCAGCAATTAGAGCCTTTTCTTTAACCAAACATCTGATTACACAAAGTGCATCATGGATAGATCTTTCAGTTTCATCCAAGACAAGTTGGTTGGCACCACGGCAAACTATAGAAACAGTTGGTTTGACATTCTTGGCAGAGACACCATCAATTTTAACAATTCTTGAGCCAGAAGATTCTATTTCTTCAACAACATCAGCTGAACCTAATCTATCTTCAGAGAAGTTGTCAATATCGGCAATTGGCTTACATCCTGTCGCCTTCGACAAGAACTCAATTTCATCTCTTTCAATATCCTTAACGACCATGATATTTAATTTGGATAAGAAATGTAATGCCAAGTCATTCACAGCATCTCTCAAGATCGATTTCTGAATTAATAACACGTTACACTTTGATTTTTTGATTTTCTTACAAATGTTTAACAAATAAGCCCTTTCTTCCTTTAAAATCTTATCCATCTGTCTATAATCATTAACCACGACATTGTTTTCCATGTCAGGCTTTGGAGGAGATAACTGGAATTGAATCAAAGCGATCTTCGCCTTATCGACTCTAACAGGACCGCCAGCAGTTTTAACAACATTTTGCGTCAATACCACACCATTGACCAATTCAGTTTCGTCGATGGTACCACCAACCTTCTTGATTAATCTGATATCATTCAAATCGACATTAGTATGTTCTTCATTCATAACCTTCAAGACAGAGTTGACAGCCAATGGCGACAATAATGCCGAATGTTGAGAAACAATCTTAGACGACAAAGACGTGGATGCAGCTCTAATCAATGCTTCCTTGTCATCCAAATCAATCTTGTGCGACATTTCCAATAATACTTCTGCTGATCTAGATGCCGCTCTTTGGAATGATTCCGAAATCAACGTTGGGTGGATTCCCTTATTTAACAACTTTTCTGCTGCCCCCAATAATGATCCCGTCAATATAGCAACCGACGTGGTACCGTCTCCTGCTTCAACATCTTGTGCTGCACTCACATCAACCAACATACGTGCTGCTGGGTGTAATACTGCCATATGCTTCAAGATCGTGGCCCCATCGTTGGAAATGATAATTTCTCCGTTTTTGGTTTTAATCATCTTGTCCATACCCTTTGGTCCCAATGACGTTCTAATTGCATCTGATACAGCTCTAGCCGCTAAGATATTACTCTTACGAACCTCTTGTGGCTTTTCTTTATCTCTGAAAGTGGCGTTGGATGGTGATCCTTTACCTCCTTGTGATTGTGCCATATTTCTATCGATTGTATGTAATTATTTTCTTTCAGCGTCTAATTTGGACTCTTATACAACAACCTTAAATCTCAACTAATTGATTTGATCAGAAATGTGAAATAATGGAGAATATGCCTTCTTTTGTTTCGTTAGAATCACTTCGTTGTTGTATTTAGTGGAAAGATGTTCGAAAAAAAAAAATGACACAAAACGACGCGAGGATTTTGGTCGATGCTCATGTGACCAGAATATGAATATTAAACCGTTTACTAGAAGACCTTCTGATGGCAATCAATACAGCGTTATAATGACAGGACAAGACTATTCTGTGTTTGAGGAGCTCAAAGTGAGTAAGGAGCAAGTTATAGGGTGTTCGTACTCGAATTGGTACCCAAAATTCAAGCTGTATGTAGCCAAATCAATCGTGATAAAGCCATTGACAGATGAGTTCATTGAGTATTTGTCATCAGAAAGTATACGGCTACCTCAGGAAAAGAGGGATGAGATAGTAGCAGATAGTGATAATGAATATAGTGACTGGTCGGATGATGAAGAAGGGCCTCAAATCAACCCTACGGATAAGTTTTCTGCATTGCACCAAGAGATAAAGGATGGAGTACGCCAGTTGGGAGGTAAGGTGAGTCCCAAATTGAATTGGTCAGCACCAAAAGATGCCAAGTGGATCATGGCAAATAATACCACCAAGTGTGAGGATGTCTCGGATGTGTATTTGCTTTTGAATGCTTCAGACCACATTGCACACGACATTGACGATGCCTTCAACGAGTGTGGAGAGTCGGAGAAACACACACGTATTCCCTACGAGTTGGTGTTGCGCCAGTGGGTGGAAATGAATCCGGCTTTGGAATTCAGGGTCTTCATCAAGAACCGCACCATAGTGGGGGTGTCCCAACGTGACTTGAACTATTACGACTACTTAGAAAAGTTGGTACCCAAATTCAGACAGAAGATTGATGAGATGTTTACAGAAGTCATTGAGCCCAATCTAGAGCAAGATAGCGTTATTGTTGATTTGTACATTCCGCGGCCATTTGACAAGGTATGGATCGTAGATTTCAACCCATTCTCGAGAAAAACAGATTCGTTACTCTTCACCTGGCACGAATTGATCCAGACCAACCCAAAAGAAATATATCAATATGAACTCAGACTTATATCCGAGACCAATCTTGGACGTTTCTCCAAGAAGGAGCATAGTGAGAACCAAGTGCCTATTGATGTGATCGATGCATCAGTTAACACGGACACCATGATAGAGTTGGCCAAAAAATGGCTGGACTTACAAGAAAAGGGAAAATAGGAACTTAATATTTCTTATATAGTACTTTAAACCTCTTTAATATCGCTAATAACTATAGATGCCCAGGGTTGCATACTAGACTCTTGTTTGTGTATAGAATTGTAATTAGATTAGGCGAGGCTTTTTACAAAGAATGTGAGAGACGCATTCTGCAGAAGTTCGCAAATCTGAATTAGACCTTAGCTAAGTTCCAGATTCAATTGTGACTCAAATAACAATTTGAAATAAATTAATCCATTACAAAAAGTAGATGAATAAAACCAACTGTAGATATGAGTGAGTTTCAAGTTAAAGCCAAGGATATATTATTTCCAGATTATAGAGGCCGGTTAACAGAAGGTGTGACATACAATCCGTCAAATAACACTTTGATTTGGGTCGACATTATACAAGGAGAAGTGCACCGAGCATCGTTACTTGAGGGAAAGTTTGATGAAAGCCATGAAAAATTGAAGTTCGAGGATCCAAAAGAGTCGATAGGAGCCATAGCGTTGACCAGTGATGATAATGTGATTGTTATATGCGGCAAACAGGGGATTGGCAAGGGTTCATTTAAGACGGGCAAAATTGAATATTTTTTGAAATACAATCACAACGAGACCCAAAGAAAGAGATTGAGATCGAATGACGGGATCATTGATCCATGGGGGCATTTGTGGATCGGAGTTATGACCGATTTTGAGATTACTGAACAAGAAGGTAAGGTCTCGCCAGAAGGAAAGTTGTACAGAATCAATTGCCATGATTTGACTATTCAGACGATGGTAGATAACTGCTACATACCAAATGGATTAGCATTTTCCCAGGACCGAAAACATTTTTACTGGACCGACTCGTTGACTCATACGATTTGGAAATACGACTACGATTACATCCCTAATACGCTATCGAACAAGCGTAAGCATATTGACGTGAGAGAAGTGGATGTTTTGGAGCAGTTTAGTAGTCCCGAGCCGGATGGGTTGGTGATGACGAGGTCTGGTGATATCTTTTCAGCCATATTTTCAACTAGCAGAGTGTTACATTTCGACGAGCACGGCAAGTATGTTGAGGAATATAAAATACCGGCAGAAAGAATAACCAGTGTAACCATAGGGGGAAAGTCAAACGATGAATTGTACATTACAACTGGACACCTTCACTTAAGCGATTCGAGTGCGTTAATTGACCCTACCAATAAAACCGGTGACTTAGGTGGGTTTCTTTTTAGATATAAGTTGAATAAACCACATGATGTACACGTTAAGCACATCTGGGGCGGAAAGTTGTGAGGTTTGATGGATCAGTGCTACCTAATATATAATAAACTAAATATGATTATAATACAAGCTGTTACAGCCCTTTGTACTACTACTATTTTCAAACACATGTCATGATCTCTAAGTTACTGACCGCCTGCAATCAGCTATATGAATGCTTTTGAGAGTCGCGGACGTACTTGTCATCTGATTTTAAAATATTGCATAATATATACAATTGAAAATGTATTTCGTAGATACTACTCTATTATTTGGTGTAGTTTCATATGTCCTCATCTACCTTTATCTGTCCTCATCTAACAAGAATAGTACCCTTTCCACAAAATCTTCCACCAACTCGTTCTGCTCTGACCCACCACTTCTCAAATTTGTCAATTTGAGGTTAGCAATTTCCTTCCTATTCTCTAGGACCGATTCACCAGTGATAGAAGGATCATTAATAATTTTCAAAATAACCGACAAATGAAACTGAAGGGATTTGTACTTAAGCATTGATTGAATCTCAGAGTCGTTTAATAGCTTGTCAAACTTGCCGACCAGTTCGTCTTTCAGAATTACTATCGGGTCTTCTCTCTTAGTCTTGTTTTCTTCTATATTTACATGAGTATGAGCAGGGCCCTTAAAGCAAACAATCGAACAGTAATTCACACTACACTTGGGACATTTATATTTTGATTCGTTAACATTACAAATTCCACATATAACCATATTCTTAAGAGTGTTCAGTATACCTGGATCAAGTGTAATACAAAAGTTTATGATGTGGTTTGTAAGTGCGATGCCTTGAACCCATATTGCACTTACATGCATTTATTACTATATCAAGCAGTCTGCGTTTCAATCCTAGTACTACCATATAATATGTACTTATAGCTGTATTAGGAAGTCATAATTCGCGTGTAGCGTAACCTTTCGGAATAAAGAAAATTTCATAAGTGCTGGATAATACCTTCACATAAGCAAGATTGTATGTGCATGCATCAAACAATAAGAGATCGTAATTCAGTACATACACAGGAAAAATGTAGGATAAAAATAAAAACTGAAATTTATGGTCTGATGAATTCCAGAACAATAGGAAATTATACAAATTTAGGTGAAGGCGAATTACTGCAAACGAAAATGTAAGATTCTATTATACAAATAAAATTGTGCGCTAAAAGAAACGCAGTATGCAATTATGCTGAATGATGTTTTTACTGAGCCGTAAAACTGAATTGGAAATTGGTTAACTCGTCTAGATTAATGCTGTTGCACAACTTTTCAAAGCTGCTGTGATTCATGTTGCTATATGTACGCTTTCTATCAAGAGAAAATGGCGTTAATGGAGTCAAAGGTGATTTAAGTGAAACAGTAGCAGGGGACGCAAAGTTGTCATATAATATAGGTGTAACGGGAATAGATGGAAGTGGGTCGTCTGTAGGTGTGATTTTAGACTTAAAGTGGTGAAGCACGTGACCAGGCACACTGGTAGCATTAAAAACTACTTTCATAAAAGTCCAGAAATCACTGTCATCAATAGCTGTAAATGAAAGCCTGTAGTCTACCACCGACAAGAAATGTGACTCAAGGTTGTTTATAAGCTTTAAGTCGTATTTGTAATTTGTTGCGCTACTGTTTGCGATGTTGCACCAAGTTTTGCAGGAGTAGCATTGATCATCAAAGGTTTTATTTGCCAAAATGAATGATGTGAAGATAAGATGCTTTATTAATGACAAGTCCTCTTCCGCATCGATCACACACACTGTATTGCTCGTATATTTGTATAAGTAGTACCAGCTTATTATAAGATTAATACTGGAAAGCTGAGACGATTGTATAATTTGTTTCAACAGGCTGCAATATTGAAGACAAAATTGCTTGTATGGTTTTTCGATTTCTGTATCTCTAGTGAGAATATGATACGATAATCGTACGTAAATATCTAGATATTGGTCTTCAAGCATTTCATATTATCATTAGAGTGGTTATTTATTTTAATAAAGAATTTGCAATCACAAAAAATAGATGCCAGAAATACATATATATATCAAGAAATTAAAACGTAGCGAATCTAAGTGTTCCTGTGGCCTGGTGCGTAAATGTATCCGGCATATCATGAATAAATAAAATCGCAACTCCAGTTTCACCACTACAATAACATGCCCGAGCTAACCATCTGGAGTTAAGATCATCAGGCATCTGTAACAAAAAATTTTTTACCTTACTGTAGCAGACAAATGAGATTTTACAAACATACAGTAAACAAGAAGCCTAAAGCTCAATAATCGCAACTTGAAGCCTGTATTACCTAAGGTCAAGTACAGTCAGTTACTCATGCCGCAGGCGCCAACCTTCTAGCGTACAAGCCGACGCAGCGTAATCGGATTTTATAAATTTCTTACTAAATATTGTACTGCAAAGTGCAGTACTTAAATTGTTTCAAAGACTCGCATTGTCTTGTTACAATGCATGAAATTGCATTCATCGACGCAACCAACCTTAAATCTGCCATAAAATGACCGATCACTCCGGCCTTGTATTAGTATTACGTATTGTTCTATGCTACCTCACCTATGCTTGCCCTTCGTCACACAATTAGCTTACAAGATGCTGCATTCTATTGGTATAGGGGTATTCAAATATTGGGTCATGTATGGGTTCTGCTCTATTCTTAGTTTTTAGCGTTTGTCATGGCGTACTTCAGGTCTAGCCTTGACCCGTTTCATATGCTTATACACTTCCCCCTTTTGAGCTGGATATGTGAAATGTCCCCTCCTATACTATTAAGTTAAGTATATCAATAAAGAATCTGCAAGCTACCAGGTCATCTCAATGGTGTATTCCGGCATATATTGAATGTCGTACGAATCCAAAAGAAATGTCGTTGAATGTCGGCAAAATACATACGAGATCTGCAGACGCATATCTGGCCCGAACACAGTAGAGTTGGTGTTCCTGCCTGGAGGCAAATTGTTGGTGCCTATTGTGATTTTAAATAATGTCGTGATTGTAGTTTGATGTCGTGAATGTCGTGAATGTCGTGAATCTAACGACTTTTTGCTGGCTGGGGATGATGTCACGACGCTTGTGAATTGTTTCGGTCATCGCGACAAAGATGTCAGAATATTCACAGCCAACTATGTAAATTGATGGTCTTCTTAGTGCAGTGCAACGCCTTTTCCCAGGACCAGTGTCTTCGAGACGATCGGTTAGGCAGTGCCATAATGTGATGTCGGTAGCTAAGATTATGCTAATATACCAAGGCTTGTAGGTAGCGTGAGGAATAAGTGAAGAGTAATAATGAGTCGTGCGCGCGTTCTTATACCCTATCCGGTGATTTTTTTCACTGGGGCATTGCTGCTGTGCGTTCCATGATATTGCTAAATGATGACAATTTTTATTTGTTTTACTTTTCAACTTATTCAAGGTTAGCTGAAGACTGTGCAGAGAGTTACTAATATAAATAGTATCATATTGCACAAAAAACCGATCAGGGCCTAGCATATTTGAGATTTAACGGCTATTTTTTTAATAAGCAATTATAGAGATGCAGCATAAAGCCAGACATCCGCTTCTTAGGTTTAAAATTATACATTACTACTTCATTCCATTCATTGCATTGGTGGTATGGTGGGGTATGTTGATTGCAATGTTGTCCTGTTGGTCGCTTCAGGGTCACCCGGTGTATGCCTTTATGGGATATACGGACCAAAGTCCAGTGTATATTTCTGATATTGGAGCAACCAACTTGAAGCCTCTTTTCATCTCTTGCGCTGGTTTCCAAGCTATTTTCTTCGTTGGAACTTTAATAATGGAATACTATCTTCGTACAGCCAGAAAGTTGCAGCCATATGTTTCTACAAAGCAACCTAAGCTTGCGATTGCAAGTATAATATGTGCAATTATTGGCCAATTGGGTATATTATTTGTGTCTATTTTCGATACTAAAAATTATCATTCCGTACACTTATCTATGGTCGGTCTTTTCATTGCAGGTTGTTTCTTTGCTTGTTTCTTCAACTTCTTCAATTCGTTCATTTTCGGAAATTATCCTCACAGATTGAGTCCAGATCACGAAAAGGTTATCTTTGGTAAGCACAGGTGGGCTAATGTGTATATGATATCTTTCTTCTTGAAGATTTTCTGGATGTTAGCAGCAGCAGCATTAGCGTTATTATTTGGTGTCTATATGAAAAACGGTAAAGATAGTACTTCTGCTATATTCGAGTGGTCCATCTCATTTTGGTATGGTGTTTTATTAGTGATGTGGGGTATCGACTTATTCCCATCCGCTGTAAAGCATTACAGAGTCAGACATCCAGAAGAATTCGACAATAGCTTCAAGCCTTATGATGGTAATGAAAAGGACGATGCAAGAACCATTCTGACTTACGGAGCTCCTACATACGCTAACTTTGATCCAAATAACCCTGAAGCTCCAAATCACAATAACCATGATGTTTTATCAAATGGGCCTAGGTCTACCTTAGTACAGGTACCATACGACGAATTAGAAACCCCTAATAACTATAGAAACTACAACCAAGTATAATCATTTTGTATCAAATAGGCAATAGTTACACCTATGCTAATAATATTATTTATTCTTCATATTGTTTTAATATCTTCCTTTATCAAAAGGGTCACAAATACATAACCAAATTAATAATTGAATGCAAAATTGTAGCTTTGTAGCATTGAAGTTGGTTCTAAAATTATACAACCAGAACAATACATTTTAATAAGTCGTATTTGCAGAAGAATATATTATTTACCATGCTTAACTATCAATAATACATTCAAGCTTCCAAAGCTGTATTTAGTGTTCAATTGAAATACTCTTAGGTTGTTGCACTATAGAAGTAGCAGAAATATGAACGCGCGGAGAATAAAAACTTAAAAAAAAATTGATCGGACCGTTCACGGAAACCATTTCTTTATATTTATCTGTTTAGATTTATGCCTTACAGTACTGTAACAGAATATGGATAAAAATCCAAGTGATAATAACCAGAATTCTGCAAATTCATCAGGTCAACTATTCAAAAGTAATGCCTATGAAAAAGTCTCTTTAATTCAAGGAGGGCAACCCAACCCGATTGAATCAAACTTGAGAGGAATCTCTCGTCCTATGGAAACTTCGAGTCATCAATATTTACCGTATACCAATTATCAGTCCAATCAGGCATTTGCTCTTCCTCCACAAGCTCCTACTCCCCAATTAAGTATGGACTCAAGTTATACATCTTCTCCGCAACAACACCAATCGTTTGGTCAGTCACATTTACAAGGTGTACCATCACTGAAGGTCAGAATGAGAGTAAGTAAAGCATGCGATAGGTGTCGGAATCAAAAAATCAAGTGTTCTGGTACTATGCCATGTAATACTTGTGTTAAACATAAAAAGGAATGTCACTACTCAACGCAAAATAGTGTACCAAATAACAATATGGGGAACTACGAGAATGCACCATCTAAAAGAATAAAAATAGAATCCCCCACTACAGAGAGTAATCATACCGCCCAGCCTAGTAGTAATGTGTCCCAGAATGCAAGTGAAACGAATCACACTTACGTAACTTATTTGGAGAATAGAGTTCACTATTTGGAATCAATACTTCTGAAGGATTGTACTACTACATTCAGACCGGTAGGTAACAAAGATGTTGAGAATAATAATACTGAAGTCAAGAAAAAGTTGATCATGTCAAGTGCCAAGTGGAGGTATCTGCGTCGTCATCAAGTATTGCTCTCTAATAAATTATGCCAAACTATGTATAATAATTTATCCGAAGAAAATAAGAAAAAGGTTATATTACCAAGGAAACAGTATTTTGGATGGAACATGTCAGGATGTCACTATATCACTAATGAAAAACTTCCTGGTTTACCTGACTTCAAGTTACCTTTAGATCCGGACGTATATTTTAATTTCTTTTTCCGTGAAATTAACTCTGTATTTGCAATTTTACATGAAAACCTATTTAGAGATCAAGTAAAGGATTATGAGGAATTATTCAAATCTGAAGTAAACTTAGACTCCACTGAAAGAGATGCTAAAACAAACCAAACACGATTATTTCTGGCCATATTATACCTTGTATACGCATTAGCTATAAGATTTCAGGAATTTCAGAAAAAAGACGGACCCAGCATGGAAATGCTAAAATTAGAGGAGCAATTATTCAAATACAGTTATAAAGTGGTTTCCCTCTTGAGTTTTGAATGGGAATCATTTGAATTGATACAGTCTTGGTTGCTAATAACATTGTATTTACGGATATCACATAGACAAACTTCATCCTATCTGGCTTTAGGGCGTGCAATTACAATGACACGGTCAATGGGCTTAGGAAAAGATAATCCAAAACTGTTGACGGCGAAGCCATACATACGCTTAAAGGTTAAGAGAATATTCTGGTGTGTTTATACTATGGATCGATTATTTGGATTGCTGTCAGGAAGATATGGTAGTTTAAATGATACTGATAATATATCACCCACTGAAAGTTTTGATTTTGAATCAGAAAAAGACTCTTGGTTAACTGTCCCAGCGTTTACATTACTACATGTCGCAAGAATCTCTAACTTTGTTCATACTTCCGTATCAGATGAATTTGGTTTAGTCAAATTGCAACAAATTAATGCTGAATTGAATCGTTTGAATTCTTGGTTCGATGAAAATGGGTTTGGCAATAAATCATTATTTGACGATACGACGCAAATTCTGCCATTAGTCAAAGCACAGGTGAAGTTACATTACTATGATTTAATTAATTGCGTACACGGAAAGCTTTTATTCAATTACATTGGAACCAAAATTTCGAACCAGGGTTTGAAGATAGACATGGTCCTCGATTCTTGTCAAAGCATTATTGACATACTCGATCAAGTTAATAATGCAGAGTTGCTATATACACCATGGTATCAATTTTTATCATTATTGTTTGATACCGGTATAAACGCAATTACGTTGATCAATGGTGGAATTAATAGCCTGGTATGTAAGCAAGTTTTGCAAAATTCAATAAGGCTAATAACTGTTTTAAGCGAAGCATCAGTGAAAAATAGAGAAGGAGAAGTAGTTATCGAGAGTCGATACACCATGGCAAAAGAATGCTTGTGGGCGATCAAAATGGCAAATCGTATTCTATCGTTGAGATTAGAGCAAGATATGAAGGATATCACTAGTTACGGAATTGACCCTGGTTCTGCGGAAGTGAACAAGCAAACATTTAATCAATTTGGCCTTAACAAACAGGGTGCTGCGCCGGAAGAAAATTCGTGGCAACAATCGGACAAGAAAACAAAGAGACTGATATCAATTACAGACAGAGAAAATTTGCCTGGCAACCTACAAGCGGTTACAAATGTTACAACTGATTCCGCAACTGCTCCCAACTTGGATGATCCTCTTAATTATGTTGAAAATTCTATCGATTCACAGCTTAGTAACTTGCAATGGTTTGATCAATGGTTAGATTATAATTATGATATATAATCATAAATATACTATGTTTGTAAATTCGTCGTTAAATCCGGCATATGCCCCGGACCTATCTCCCCCACTAACCCCAACACCATAAATTTTATTAATTTCTCGGTATAATTAATTCCCGCAGCATTTAATCATTTTTTATCATACTGATGTGGTTTCATCCACCTGCTATAGTGAACACAAAATAACCGTAGTCAGGAATGTAACTAGTGTAGTACTATCGATATCACAACCTAATCAACAAGATAATAATCATAAGAATAGTAAAACCACAACACTAATGGAGTTTAGATGCTTAAACGGTACATTAGACTTGAGGCGGTATCGCTTATCCCATGACCACGGTGTAATCTGTCAATATTATCTAAATATAGTCGGGATTATAATGCGCGAAAACAGAACTACTGTATGGTTTGTAAAAAAATTCCGCGCTAACCCCAATAACTTTCCCCAATAATCCGGAAAAATTTTATGTGCGGATACCGTCGGAAAAACTTTTCATAGGTAACTAACCATCATCGAACTTTTTACAATAGTCGATTAAATGATAACTAATCTGAATTAATTTTCTCCTTCTTTTCAACTGGTTTGTTTTTTTTTATTTTCCAGATTAAATATTAAAATAATCTAACTTTTGAAATTTTGGAATAACTATCAAAGGAACATCTGCTTTAATAGAATAAGTCACATTTACAATTTACGATACTGACCCCCCTTTTCCTACAAATAACAATAAATTACTCTCGTTTAAGCATTTAACATAAATAGCAGTGCTAAGAATATGCCACCTAAGGAAAAGAAGAATAAGGAAGATAGGCCATATAAGTGTACCATGTGTGACAAGGCCTTTCATAGGCTAGAGCATTTGACTAGACACATTAGAACTCATACTGGAGAAAAGCCACATCCTTGCACGTTTCCAGGATGTACTAAGAAGTTTTCAAGGTCTGACGAATTAACAAGACATTTAAGAATACATAATAATCCTACTTCAAGAAAAAAGAACAGAGCTGCTGGTAATTATAATATTGATTCCGATAATGAACCAAATAAATCAATGAACCAACTGACACAATCACCTCAGGTTTATACCCAAATGCCTACTGCTGCTATACCAGTCACTATTGACAGAAATGGAAATCACATCTACCACCAACCATACCCCGTATATTTTATTCCACAAGCACAACAAACGTCTCAACTGCCGGTTCAATCCCCTCCACAACAACAGCAAGGAACTGCCTATCAAACTCAAACACCGCCTGTATCGATTAACCCCCGTCCTTACCAACAACAACAACAATCAGCCGTATTTTCCTTACCATCATCGCCTACGAACTTCCTGTTAGTCAACCAGATGGGCCATCAACAACAGCAACCCCAACAGTCTCAACAACAATCTCAACAAACAAATTCTCTTCGTAAGGCTTTATCTTCTGAAACTATCAAATTACCTTCAATAAATTCAATAAACCCCAAATCACCCACTTCTAGAGGTCATCCAATATCAAACTCGGGTTCTACTACATCAATAACATCTGGAAATCATGTATTTAGCCAAGCCAGTAGCATTTCAAGTGGAAATTCTGCTCCTCATTCGTTAAGTACAACCCCTGATAATTATAGCAATGGCTCTACCATAAGCAATCAATCGCTATCAAATTTAAAGGATTACTTTCACCAAAATCATCTGAAGCCGAATAATAAACTTTTCAATGCTAGCTCAAATTCATTATCTTCCATGTCAGGAAAAATGAAATCATCGTCAGCTACCAATTTGGCATCTTTAAATAGTTTATCGTTGCAAAGATTAACACCTATCAAACCTTTAAATTCAAATACCAGAAGCAATAATAACACACATTCTACCACATCAGTTCCTACATATTCTTCCAATGTTACTAAGCAAAATTCATCGACCTCATTGAATCTTGAATTTTACATGCCTTCAGCTAAGAAATCGAGACCAAATTCCCCAGTACAATTACCAAGTGCTCATTCGAGCTCTTCTATGCACCAACCCCAAGGTTACTCACATAATGACGCTACATACTTCATGCTGCATGCACCAACTAACCCTGCCTTTATGATATCGCCAAATGAAACTCCACTACAGACCCCATCACAATCTCCTCATTTGGGTCCTCAACAAGCACTTCTGGATAAATCTATGAACTCGCTTAATTTACTTAACGCAGCAGCCCAAAACTTACAACAGCATGAGAACAGTACTCCATCCACCCCCAACGAAGAAACCATTGCTACCACAGGAACACAATTACCTCCAATCAGATCGGTGTTAGATTTCGTTAAATTGCATAAATAAACTCCCAGTGTATATACTGATCTTATCTAGGATATATATAGATTAATTTACTTCCCTTTATTTTAAGTATCGTTGTTATCGAGTAGTTATCGGCAAGTAATCCTACAGTATGATCCCCGACATTTGCATCCGATTTTGCATCCAATCCCTTCAAACTCATCTACACGTTATATTCTACTCGGCAAAAGTGATTTCGACTTGTTTATCGGGGAATGATAATCGTCACTAGAAACATTCTGATCGTTCTACACATCAACTCAAGGGTTCATATAAGATACATCTGTACCTAAGTATGACTTGCAATCCACAATAGCCAGCCATCTGGTGCGACATTTCACTAATGAAGCAGAGGCTTCGACGACATCATTGGCAAATGTCGCAATCTGGCGCTTGCTGAAATGATATGGCTCGGGGCTCAGCATTGCGGAAATAGCCTATCCGAACTGCCCTTTATGGCTGTGAAAACTTCATGATCAATGCTCAACTGCAAGCCAGCATCATCGTCGATCCCAAACAAGATCGGATTGCATGAGGTAAGCACGTCGTATTACAAACATATCACTTCCTTCCCAGAAACCCCTCTACCTGAACCCATCGCCATGTACGTAATCTAGGCCTACTCCTACTGATTTATGATGGCTCTTAAGTCACACACGGACAGGGCAAAACCGATAGCACGTTATTAACCCAAGAACAGAATTTCTACGATCTAATCACCCTTTTTCTAATCCTTGTCCCGTGTGTTGCATGACTCATACACCGGTATCAGCGACTCAAGGCTGCATACCGTAACCGTATGAATCAAAAGGAAATTCGCAATCTCGCACTAGCCATCTAATCTGTGGTATCATGGGGGTACCCACGCGAGTTACCACCGACGGATGCTCTGGATCTCTGGTGGGAATCTATCTGGTCATCAAATGTCCTTCGAGTACACTGACAATCATTTAGAACTTTGCCAGAAGTTCAGATATCCCACAACTTAACACTCTGCTACAAAATTACGCTCTTCTATATTATTTTATAATCGTATTTGACACTCCTTGGGTCTAGCACATACATTTTCCCTATGTTCGACATTATTTTTTTTGATATGGCCGAAGACGACAGCAGCCTTTGACAAAAGAAATAAGACCGGGTGTTTTGTGTAACTTTGCCCATCAGCAAAAAATTTTCGTCGTTGCGCGGTAAACACCGTCAAGTATAGGCTACAAAATGAACACTAATTCTTTTCATAATTCTTTTTCTTTCATTAATCTATCCTTTATTCCTTTTATTTTGAAATAAATATACAAAAAACTACTGGTTATATTAACTTATAATCGGGTACTATTTATTTCTTATAAATTAAAAAAAAAAACACGTTTAATTCTGGTTTTTTTTTCATCCAGATTAATTAATTAACATATTGATTATTAGGATAATACCGTCGTATTATCGAATCAATAGCAGAAGAAACAGAACAGTTACTTCTGGATTAATTGGATTAATCTGATCGTTGAATACTTGTGGCTATTGAGATATTAAGTTATTTTTAATAGACGCCATTACAGTCAATTCAACCAAAAGAGACTAAAACAATTCATTTCGAAACGAGCTTTTCAATAAGTCATCGTTTTTATTAGATTATAATCATATTTGATTAACATCCACGATGTATCAAGCACAAAATTATTTTCAAAGTTTAGGGACAGCCGGACATAGAGCTACTTCGTCATACAACTACATGCCGCAGTACACTCCGGGAAATTATTACGATCCGTCCCAGTCGCATCATAGACATTCAAGGTCGTTCTACTCGACCTATCATCCATCGGGGCCACCACAAGCTTCGCAACCCCAATATATGGCTCCTCCTCCACCTGTGCATGCGCCACCAATGTACCAAGAACAACCTAGCAGTGGGGGTATCAACTCAGTTTTGGAGTATGACCTTAACAACATGGCCACCTTCTTGAGTTGGTGTACCTACGGAATGTTGAAGCAAGATAAGACACCTAGCAAAGAATTTGAAAATTTAATTGTCTCCGTGTTATTCGCAACTAGATTGCCTAAGTCGACAATTATTATTGCTCTTGAATACATGAATCAGAGATTCTCGAATAAGAATTTCGGCGACTTATTGGAGCAAGAAATTTTTACAAAGTTGATTGTTTCATTAGTTTTAGGTAACAAGTTCAATGACGATAATACCTTCACTAACAGGTCATGGTGTGGAGCTACAGGCTTACAAATCGAAGTAATCAACAAAGAAGAAAAAGATTGGTTGAAAGAGATAAACTGGCAATTAAATGTGGTCAACTTTGAAACCAACATAAAAACGTTGGAAGAATGTTGGAAAACTTGGTTGGAGAAGTACAGTGGAAACCCAAAGTACAATTCCCCATCTGTGCCGCAAAACTATTCTCCATACACTCCACATACTACCTACCAACCTACTAGCATCCCATCATCGCCAGTCTATCACGAGTCTTCATATTCATATGGTTACGCATCTTCCCCAATCACTTCATCCCCTATAAAATACGCTCATGAATCAATATGGTCAAACTCTAATCCAGCGGCTAAGAGTAATAATAATATCTGGTCATATACTCCAACGTACCAATATGTTCCAAGCAATGGTTCAATGTTCCCTGAACCAACAAATCCTTACTTTGGAGCATCTAATTTTGTGGGTTACACTAACCCATATTACAACTACAATACAGCTTCTTGTTAACGCTATTTGTTGTTTCGTTTCGTTTAATTTCACTTGTTTATGTGATAAAAAAAGTAGAGAAAATTTTAAAACTTAAAAAAATTATATATTTATTTATATGAATTAATTTTTCATTAATTAATAATTCATAGAGATTATTGACTGGTTAAAACATTTGATATTTGGTTTACTTTTTTTTTTTTGGCTTTTCTAATCTATAATTAATATATGTTATCGATCGGTGAATTGTTAGTTGTATTATTTACTTGAGTTTTAGACTGGTAGAAGATATTAGCGATACAAATATTGGTTTATAGATACCAGTAAACTACAAAATTCAGAACCATATTTACTAGCTGATGTATTCTTTGTATATACAATTCAACTAAATTCTAACTAAGTGGCATTCTTACTTGGCCGCTTCCTTGACTTCTTCATTAAATTCTCCATCATCTTCTTCGTCATCTTCGTCGTCTTGAACACCTTGTTCGCTCTTCAACTTTTCTGCTGCCTTAGCGAAATCAATAACTTTTCCTCTTGTTCTTCTACCTCCTGTGATGATATTAGATTGGTCGATTTCCAATAAATCATCCTCTTCCCCTTCTTCGAGTCCAAGATTATCTTCATTTCCTTCATCCTCTTCTTCCTCTTCTTCTTCATCTTCAGATTTGGTCTCCTTTGGTAAAGCATCATCATATTGACGTCTTCTATGCTTCTTTTTCTTGGAGCTTTTATCAGTACTGCCTACAGAGCTCTCATCTTTGGTTTCACTTGCAACTTCTTCGTGAGCTCTTTTCTTTGAACTTTCTTCGGCTTCACTCTTTTCAGTGATAACTTCTGGTTCCTTCTTTTCAATTGATGGTTGTGTAGCTTGTTCTGTATCCGACATCTTGGTGTTTGGTGCAGTAATATTAATATATCAACTCGTTACACGGTACTTTGCTAAAAAGGTGCTTTTCGTATATGGTTACGACACGCCCTCATTTGGCTTAAGAAATGAAAAAGATGGTTCTAACAGTAAATACACTAACGATTAGTATACAAATAATATAGAGACTACTAGAAGCAATGGTATGTACGACCAGGGTAAAACCTATTATTTCAGGGTGTATTACTAACATTATTCAGGCTACGAATTTATCCGTTTCCAAAAAGACGAAGATGTCAGATTTAGTACATTACAGATTAAGAATCACTACAATTGATAATAGAAATTTTATAGGACAACTATTGGCATATGATAAGCATTTGAATCTAGTATTATCCGAAACTGAGGAGTCTAGAATAACCAAAAAATCATATCAAGAATTAAAGAAAACGCAAAACTCCAACTCAATAGTCGAAGAGAAGAGATCGTTAGGGTTAATAATTTTAAGAGGAGAACAAATTGTTAGTTTGAGTATAGAGAGTCCACCTCCAATTGACACCAAAAAAAGGATAGGATTGGAAAAAGGTAAGGGTATCACCAAACCTTTAAAGACGCCTGTCAGTATTAAATCAAAGTTACAAGGACCTGTTAAGGCTCCGCAAAATGCTGGCCCTGGGTTCAAACGTCAATAGACTAGGGTTAAATGTACATTAGTTATACTACATAATATGTAATAGTTAATATAGCAAAATATAGTAATTCGGTACTCGTGTAAAATAATATATATTGTGACTAGTTACCATGTGATAAACAACGTTAATATTAAGTAGCGGAGCTACAATGGAACGACAAGTAAAAGTTAATGATAAAATGAGTCAGGTTTCTTTAACAGCAGTTGGAGTTATTCTTGCTCTTCTTCTCTTGAGGAGCAGGAGTTAAAGAAATGGTTGGTCCTCCTGATGGTTTGTTAGCATTCGAACCCTCATTAGTATCTAACTGATGCTTACTGATCATTTCATAGATGTTTTTCAATAATTGGTGGAATGATAAATCAACGTTATCAGATGACAAGGCAGATGCTTCAGTAAATAACAAGCTATTTTCGTTCGCAAAATTTTTGGCTTCGTCGGTTGGCACAGCTCTTAAATGGTCCAAATCCGACTTGTTACCAACTAACTCAATGACAATATTAGCATCAGCATGTTCTTTTAACTCCTTCAACCATCTTGAAACCGATTCGTATGATTCAGCCTTGGAAATATCGTACACAATTAATGCCCCTACAGCACCTCTGTAGTACGCACTTGTGATAGCACGGTATCTTTCTTGACCTGCAGTATCCCAGATTTGGGCCTTGACTCTCTTACCATCAATTTCCAATGTTCTTGTAGCAAACTCAACCCCAATAGTCGAACGCGACTCTAAGTTAAACTCGTCTCTGGTAAAACGAGACAATAAATTAGACTTACCTACTCCCGAATCCCCAATTAAAACAATCTTATATAAATATTCATAATCGTATGAATAATCATCTGTGTTGTCTGACATTTTATTTTATTATTACTAATTAAATTTGAACTTTCCAGATTTCGTTTCTTATACGTATACTTAATAATTCCAATTATTTTCAATAAATTCTCACACCCAAGTTCTTATAAAATTATTCTTTATAAAACAACGACGACAAAGGTTAATATTCCTTAATCTATGAATGCACAAGTGAATAATATGATTCTAATTAGGTTTTATTAGCACTTTTGACGGTAATGTAATTCTACCTTGATTTATTGCTAACAATCTGTCACAAACAAAAACACATTTATGATAGTACGCACGACCACTCCAACGTATAAGTAAAATTCCATAACATGATACAATATATATTGATTAATAATACTAAACTAGAAACTATGAAGCACCTAGACGTTTGTCTTCTCTGGCAGCTTTTCTCTCCATCTCATCCCAGTCTTCACCTTCTTCTTCTTCACTCTCATCTCCACTAGCATCACTGCCAGAAGCATCAGATGAATAATCATCTTCAGAACCAGCTTCACTTTCTACATCCTCATCACTAGGATCTTCGTCACTAACTTCGAATTCAGATTCTTCCTCTTCTTCATCTTCTTCTTCAGAGTCGCCTTCTCCCGTCAAGAAACTCCAACCACCGTCTGCGAAGAATTGGTAAGGATCAGATTGAACAGTCTTCATAATGGTAGCCCAGTTCAAATTCATTTGACCTTCCGAGATTGGGATATCTACATCAGTCAACCAAGACTTGACATCTTCTAGTAATTCCATTGGGATCGTGTTGATATGCACGACTGGTTTGTTAAAGTCTTTGAAGACGAAGACCAAGTCGAAATTCTTCAAACCAAACTGAACTCTTTCCAAATGGGCAATTTCTATCTCTTCCAAAGTCACAACTAAGTATGGAGGGTCAATCAATTGAATCAAACAATCACGAGTTGGCATACATAAAACAGCAGACCTGAAAGGAACACCAGAGAATCCCAATTCTCTGAATGGAATATCTAAGTCTACCATTCCTGAGGAGGAATCAGAAATCAATTCTGCGAACGCTTTGAATTCCTTATCCAATAAAGCTTTTCTTCTTCTTTCTTCTTGTTCTTGCTGCAATTCATCTTCATCACCATATCTATATCTCCTCTTACGACCTCCAGTTTCGTCGAATGCCATATCACTGGCTTCACGGTAAAATTGAACATCGTGCGTTTTCTTTTTACCAATCATAATTGGATTCTTCAAGTGACAATGAATAATAACAACTAATTCATCCTTACAAGATTGGAAAAACAAATGTTTGATATTGGAAAATAAAATATCCACTTTTTGATCCATTCTAATCGATGATTGATATCTCAAACCGTTTTCATGGATTTGCAATACGCCTCCAATCTTTTTGGTATCTGGCTGTGGTCTAATGAATACTTGATCCAATTTCTTTACTCTCGAGCCCTTGAGTTCTATCAAATTAGCTTGACTAACGACATCAGCCATTTGTTTCTTTTCCTGTTCTCTTTTAACAGCATCTTTCTTCAAATCCTGAATAGCCTTATAAACATCCACCATTCTCTGGTGGTCACGAGATCTTAAAGTAACTGATCTTAAGAACGAATTTTCTGGGGAATCTTCGTATGGCAATTCAGCTCTTCTAGAAACATTACCACCAGCCCCAGGCGAATTAAAGTTTAATCTCAAATAAGTGAAATCACCCTCTTCATTTTGGGATCCATTTTTGAATGAATTGATATGGAAAGGAACTGGTCTACCACAAATAGGTAATATAATGGTTTGATTTTTATAATCAACATGAATTTTTAAATCTCTAACATTACTAGGGATTTGCGATTCTCTTACATAAGATTCGTACTTTTTGAAAACAGGCTTAAAATCCAGCGCATCAGTTGCATCGGCTTTAGAAAATCTAGCTAAACCTTCTTGTTGTCTCTTTTCATGCAATTTAGATTGGATTTCTTGACGTATCTTCTCTGTATTATTGGCATCATCAGCAGCTGAAGACTCGTGTCTTAATTTTGATTTTAAAATCTTTGAATTGGCTTCATTCACGGCCAAATTCTTTTCAGTTTTAATATTCTTTTCGGATTTTAATTTTTTATCTCTACCATTTTCAGCTTTAACTGCAGTAGGCTCATCGTCCTTAAAATAGAATGATGTTTCCGATCTAGCCTTTGGATATGTAGTTAATAAAATAGGCTCTGACTCACTTACTTTAAAAGTATCAGTTAATAATAATGAATATTGCTTTAATTTAGGATTCAGAGCTTTATCGTTAGTTAAGTTGTTGAATCCAAGAGTTAAAGAAATTATTTGACCATTTTGTAATTTTCTTTCATTCTTAGTATTTAATACAAAGGTCGAGTCCCTAAACTCAATACCCATTAACCAGCCACAATTCTTTGTGAAATGTTGAACCAAATCTGGCTTTTCAGATTTAACGAAATCAAGAGCACCTTGATAAACCTGCAGCGCAACAGTACCATCTTTCAATAAGGTGGAGGTAACATGGTTTTGCAATTTAAGCAAAAAATCATAGTTAGCTTCCATAGCTGGAGTAGGGTCAATGAAGAAGGTTCTAGCGACGTTCGAACAGTAAGACTTATAACGCAAACCTAACGAAGCTAAAATAACACCATCACCAACTAAAGCCTTCGTTGTTGATTGTGCACTTGGCTTTAAATCGTATTCGCCACCACTTTGAATGATTGGAGAATAGCACCAGTCAACCAAACTTGGGTCAAATTCCTTCATCGATTGAAGCAATTTCTTCCCAGTGGCGGATTTAGTATACCATTTATTGCTGTCGATTTTGTCTTCGATCTTTTCGGAGAGATCAGAATTAGAAGTCTTCAATTCTTCGTCAACGACCACCATCATTTCATTGGCAAATGCATCCATTAATACTGTAGACGATTTTGACGCAATCTTGGTATTATTAAACTCTTCCAGGTCTTTAACCTCCATTGATTCGGAAAGCAATAATGCACAATCGCTGAATGATAATCCCGCATCGGTAGATACTTCGTTCCACTCATCAATGAACTTACCTCTGTATTGGTCCTTCGTAATATGTCCGATGGGCTTCTCTGCTGAACTTATTTCCTTCAATTCTTCAATCAATTTCTTAAAGGTTTCCTTATTCTTCTCAGCATCCTTGTATCTTGGCCAGATCTCAACAGTACTCGAATTTTCTGTCGGCTTCGACGTCAACCCAGTCAAGTACTTGGCTTTACCCTCAGATGTAATGAAAACACATTTATCTTGGGTAATATAAATCCCAGTGTGAACAAATTCATACCCTAAGAGCCATGTTTGTAAAACAGTGGTTTTCTTGTAAGTATTTTCATCATCTGATGCCCCTACCAAAAACAAGAGACATGACTGCTTATCTTGAATAGCCGTCAAATTTTTCTGAATAAGCGACAATCTCTTATGAAAAGAGTTGGAATCGATCTTCACTTCAGACATACTAGATGGATTTTATGTCTTATCCTTTTCAAGTTGTCTTAATTGCTTGCTTGACCTTTGCCTTAATGCCTATTCATAATGGCCAATGTGAATTTTTGTCTACTAACAAAATATTACACAAAATCCAAGCCGTATAATCATCACAAAAACGCGCCCGTACGCGTTGTTGATATATCTATATATTAGTATTCTTTTTATTGATTCAACTATATTGTAGTTCTTAAGACAACGGGTAGTTGGAGATGTTCAGGCAAACTAAGAGAAGAACCGCAGGACGTAGAAACTTTGAGCAAGGGAAAAATGGTAGCATTTACCAATCTTTAAACTCAAATCAGTACGGTTCGAGGTTGTCATTTTATGATATACCGCCATTGGAAGAAATCACTCTAGAGGAGTTTGAAACATGGGCGATTGATAGACTAAAGATATTAATAGAAATTGAATCATGTGTTGCTAGGTCTAAGTCTATAAAAGACATTGAACAAACAATCAAACCATTATTTTTGAAATATTTACCACTTAATCCAACATCGAATAATAATGAGGCCATGACATACCAAGAACGTCGAAAGGATCATTACTCGCATTATATATTGAGGTTGGTTTTTTGCCGTACAGAAGAATTAAGAAAGAAGTTCATCAAGAATGAGACTATACTCTTCAAAGTCAGATACAATATGTTGCAGCCAAAGGAACAACAAGAGTTTATAGCTAGCTACAAAGACAAATTGCCATGGCAATACATATCAAACGAAGAGAAGGTGGATATGTTTGAGGACTTGTATGCAGCAACTGGGGCCACCATTAGAAATGTATTATTCATGGAAAGTGGAGATCCAAGTTTCACCATTGCGAATGAACAATTAAAGCAACACATCAGGGTTAAGGAGAATTTTATTAAACTACCATTCGATAAGGTGCCAAATTTGGTGGCTTCAAGACTGGTATTATTAAGAGGTGGTTATGCGTATATTCCCTCCACTTTGCAATTAAACTTATTGTCAATCGAATTTCAAGATATTTTGACTAGAAACTTAATGAGAACGTTTCAAACTTTACCAAGATTAGAAGAAGATGACAGATTATTACCATTGTTAAACAACTTGTCTCATAACTTTTCAAACGTTCAATATGAATCAGCATTTGGAAATGATCCTTCCTTAATATCAGATATAAATGCACAATCTATCACCACCCCAGCCATCAATAAGCACTATCCATTATGTGCATCTCATTTACAAAAGAACTTGATACTAAGCTCTCATTTGAAATATCAAGGACGTCAACAACTCGGTCTCTTTTTAAAGGGGATAGGTTTGAACGTTGATGAAGCATTAAAGTTCTGGTCCTATCAATTCACCAAGTCATCCAATGCAATTAACTTAGAAAAGTTTAATAAAGAATACAAATATAATATTCGTCACAACTACGGTTTGGAAGGGGCAAGAATTAATTATAAACCGTGGGATTGTGCAAGGATCTTGCTGAAACCAAAACCTGGAAAAGGCGAATACCATGGATGTCCATATCGTGATTTAAGTGTTGATGCTCTAGTTAATAACTTGAACGAAATGGGCATTAATGATCAACAAGACATTAACGGTGTTGTCGACGATGTCAGCAGAAATGACTACACTGTTGCATGTACCAGAGTATTTGAGATAACCCACAAAAATCAACTCGGTAAGAACAATAAGGCTACGGAAGGAATGCATATCAATCATCCGAATCTCTATTTTGACAGATCAAGACAGTTAGATAGGCTTGATTCCAAAATTTCTCAATCGGTATCTAGTAATTAGCTGTATAGAGACTAAATAATGCAATTAAATAAATTGAGTTTTTAACAAAAAAGTCATTCCTATGATGTAAATGTGTTCTCATCTTAACTTAAGTCAATAGACAGCCACATATCTCTAAAGTTCCACCATGAAGCACCACTACCGCATAAACCAACCCAGAATGGGCTTAAGCAGCCCTCGTACAATGACCAGTGGACCACAAGGGGAACCTGGACAGCCTGTTTAAATAAGCTAAGTCTCCAATTCTTATCCCATTTGCTCATTGGTACCCTTCTAAATAGTTCAATAATTTCAATAATTAAATAAGCCCCCCAGATTCTGGAACACCAGACATACGTCAAAAGGCACCAATAATTATTATCTGGAGTTCCTACCCAATTGTGGTCTGTCAACCAACCAGCATGTTCAAATAATTCTAGAAGTAAGCAATTCAAAGATTGTAACAAATTCACAAATCTATCAAACTTGGGGACTGCACTGGCAGGGTTCATAAAAGCATAAAACTCATCAATAATCCAAGGCATATATTTGATGGATTCAGTTAGTCTATTAAATATTCTTACATCAGAAATGTACGAAGAAATAGACTTTAAATGAACAGCTAATTTGGAAACCGGCCTATCGCTGTCACTAGAAACTGCTGGATTCATTGATGGATCCTGCGTCAGGAAAAATCTGGAAATAGTTTTATTAGATGAATCCTTAGGTGCTCTCCCCAATGTGTTATTGCAGAATGAATTTACAACTTTAACAAGGTTATATTTTTGCTTTAACAAGTACTGTCTGATCTTTGGTTTATTGTTCAAAATACTCGATAACAATAATGTAAAGTAACAAATGAAATACAAGTTAGCATCAACAGTTGAAGATTTACTCAATACTTTATCATTGATTTCTTGATAAAACTTTCTGCTAAATACTGATTTTTTTAGGATTGCATTTAACTTAAGCAATATGTTTATGGGAAGAAATTTCATTTCGTTTTTACCAGTAATGTTTAATGGTGCTATGGATGCTATACTCATTGTGAATTCTCTCTAAGTATATCTATTCGACCTTAAAATACTAAAGGCTTCTCTATGTATGATCTTCTAGTAATAAAAATACAGGTAAAGATCTATTAAAAATCTAAAGTACTGCCCGTAAACTCTTTTTGGTACTCTGAGCCGAGGTATCTGATAACAACTTTGTGTTTCCAAAAAATGCGCTATAGCTGCAACAATTATCTGAATTGTGATTGATTAATAAATTTCATACTAGGATATGCAATTCGTGAAATTGTCCTAGTAGGTATTATTGTTGAAGTGTAGTGATATAATATGTTAAGCATATTGGCCAGAGAATGTTTATTACTAATAATATTTTGCTAATAACATTTTGCTTTAAAATTTAGTAATTTTGATAATAATTGCAGCCTTTCTCGAAAACTTGATAAAATCAAGGATTACCCCATGAATTTTTTATTTTTGCTACGTTAAACACACTAATTTATAATATCCTTTTATTTTCCATTTATATTATACATGATATATTTAAAACAATTACACACTCTCTACCTTCACAATTCTCTTTTGCTTAGAATTAACATCTGAGCTATTTTGTTCTGAATCCGACGATTCAATAACAACATCGTCAAACTCTTCAAGGCCATCATCCATTTCAGGAAGGATGAGGTTTAAAATTAAACCAATGAAACCAGTTACGGCAAAACCTGTTTCCATAACCAAAACTATTGCATCAAAAAAGCCCAGTAAGGCAGTATTACTTCCAGAATAGGTAAATACGTTATCAAACCAGTTTGCCACCAAAATTGAACCGATACCTGGCAACAAAGATGCGGTCAACACAAACCTATCTCTTCTTGTAAATTCAATCGTAGAGATAATTCTGATACCAGATACAGCAACAGATGTAAATAAAAACGATGTCATACCACCTAACACTGCCTTTGGAATCGCCACAATTGAAGCAGCGAACTTGGAGAATATACCCATTATGATCATGAAGAAGGCACACCAGTACCCGACTTTTCTATTAGCACACTTAGTTATAGAAATGACACCATTGTTCTGGGCAAAGGTAGACATGGGTGTGACAGTCATCAAACCTGATAACAATCCATTGAACCCGTCTGCCAATATACCTCCTTGGACCCTTGATTCGTAAACTTCTCCTTCAACTTCCAATCTCGATACATCAGAAGTAGCTGTAATATCACCAATTGCTTCCATCATTAACACAATATATACTGCTAGGAACGGTAAGACAGCAGGCCCGTAAACTCTTAACTTAAACGTGTGGACCCATACAAATGTAACTGCTGGAGCAGCATCAATGTTTGTTCTACTGAAGTATCCACAGGCTGCTGCAACAATACAACCTACTAATAAACCAACGATAACAGCACATGATTTCATAATAGGAGAACCAAACCTTTCGGCGATAATGATTGTAACATAAACGAGGAAACCTAATCCTATGAATTCAGCAGAACCCCATTCTAATGGATGAGCCGTACCACACATTTCGCCTACACAATCAGACCCTCCAACCCAATCTTGGAAACCAGTTTCAATTAAATGCACCCCAATTAATAACACGACAGGCCCTGTAACAATAGGAGGGAATATCTTTTGTAATTGCTTAGCAGGCATAAACGACAAGAGGATTTCCAATAGTGAGCAAACTATTCCTGTTCCCAAAATCATCCCATATCCATCAGGGCATGGCTGATTTACACCGTCCACTACCGGACACACTCCTGTTTGATACATCACTGGTAAGGCTTTGGTGACAATTGAAATGGTTGCAAACGAGGTACCCACCACTGATAGCAAACCAGTTCCCAAAAAGTAAGGAGTTTTGTAAATGTGAAATCTAGTAATTTGAATGCATGACAATATCCCTGACACGATTAAGGAAGCACTAACAAGGTACTCTTGTGTTGCACTATCAAGATTTGCAGCAACGGCAATAAGAATAGGTGGTGTGACCACACCAGCAAGCATCGCCAATGCATGTTGAAACCCGAGTATAAATCCTAGCAAAAGTGGCATATCTGAATTTAATCCAAAAAAGGGCTGTCTCTTGGTTGCAGTCTTTTTGAATGGAATTTCTGGTACAAAGAGATACTTGTAGTCATAGTCGCCTATGAAACCATCTTTGGTGGTCCATTTGCGTATCACTCTTTCTCCTATTTGTTTTATATCTTGGACTTTCATTGTATTGTTGAGTTATATATTCTGGAATTTTAACCAGATCGTAATTTTTCACAGATATATGTCTCAAATATATCTTAAAAATATTTTAGCTCTCGTTTATCATTAAAATAATAAAAACTCGTAATCTCTAATATCCTAGTACTTAATCTTATCCTAGCGAATAGATATTCAACATGAACGGCAGTTTTTGATTTATTGATAGCAAATTCGGCCAATAGTCGGTCTATCTGCAGGAAGATAACTTATCTATGGAGAAGACCGACCTATAAAGATAAGCGAATTTCAGATCTAGGACCACCCACAAAGCACTCACGTAAGCTTTATATTTTCCAACCCCGATATCAAAATCTAAGCTATTATATATTGAACCCTTAAGCACATTGTATACACCGTACTTTCACTGTTTTTATCATTTTTGCAACAATCGCCTTTTTAGTAATTAAGTTCTCAACAGACGAATCCATTAAATTCCTTTGTCATAAAACACACTTAGAAAGTTCTCTGCTGCAAAATGTTCTCTGCTATAAAATATTCTCTGCCAATTCAGTATTTTTTATGATCAGACATAATTACTTTAGATAACCCTGGCGCTTAGCGTAACTGGAGATAGCCGACTATTGAAAACGTCACACGATGTTCTTACCTCAGATCCGACTTCAAGGAACAAGAATCAAGCAAAATACAAGAATAACTAATGTTAGTATTTCGTGAATTAATTCATTCATCCGTTTGTCTCTACTTGGTTATACTAGTTCCTCTGGGCGTATAATCTCTAATGAGATGCGCACGGCGCTTAGAGAACACTGAATTTCAATTCTTTTGCACCAAGACTGATTGGTATTCCAATTGATCATAGGTATTATAGAAATACAAATATGGGTGCAAAATAGTTTGGTCTATATGCCTTAGCATTATTATAGGATTCAAATTGTAGAGTACAATATAATCAAGAGTATTCTATTGTTATCAATGGGGATGAAAAAAGTTCTTGTCACGCGATATAAAAAAATCTTCATGATAAAACCTTCATTGCTTATAATCTAAGATTAGAAACTTGAATATTCAACATTTCATCATCCAAGATACATTTATATAATTAAGGAAATAGTGTTTCCTTCTGGATCTATTTAGAGCTTATAATAAACGTTATATAAGCAGTGTTTTGCAGGAGGTAACAGGAGATTTGGGGCACAATGTTTATCCTGATTCGAAGAAAATACATACAGCTAGTAGTGGTGATAACTTTGCTTCTTATGGTGATAGCGTCATTGCTATCGGTTCTAAATGAGACTTCGAGGGTTAAAATAAACTCGAAGCTTAGACTTAATTACCTTGATAGATTGACGAGCCAGATATACGCAGGTTATTTCGATAAGAAGGACAAGGGAGATACATTCGACCCAGAATCCCATTTCAATAAGAAGATTGATGCTATTTATAAAGAGAAAAAGAGTTTAGAGGATGATGAGAGCAAACTATGGACAATGGACACCACAATCAAGGGTGTTTCTCTCAATATTCCAAGATATTACTATGATATGTCGGAAAAACCGCCAATTCTGCCGTTTGACATCAGATTCACTTTAGGGATGTATTTTCATCACATAAAGACTCAAACTAAGAAGAATCCAAAAAAGATTGTTATGGCTCCGTTCCATTGGTACGATTGGGTGGATTTATCGCCCTTGAATCAGTACTTATTAGCACCGGCCAATGAGAAACCATCGTGTGCGTTATTGGATGCTAGAATGGACGAGATTAAGGTTAATCTGGAAATAGAGCAGAAACAGAAAGAAAAAGATTCCAAGTTGAAAGAATTTGAACAAAACCAAATTAATAAGGAGGAAGACAAAAAGAAAGTTGAAGAATCCCAGAAAAAATTAGAGGAGACTAAGATTGAAGACCACATTGTAAAACAAGACGAGAAGGCGGATAATAAAGAAGATAAGAAGGAGAACAAACAAGACACGAAGGAGGATAAGAAGGAGGATAAGAAGGAAGATAAGAAGGAGGATAAGAAGGAAGATAAGAAGGAGGACAAGAAGGAGGACAAGAAGGAGGACAAGAAGGAGGACAAGAAGGAGGATAAGAAGGAGGATAAGAAGGAGGACAAGAAAGAGGACAAGAAAGAAGAAAAAGAACAGAATAAAGACGAGACCAAAAAAGAAAAAAGACTCGAGAAGAGAGGAGAATCTGTGGACCCTAAAGAATATTGTGTCGATGACTTTCATTTACCTAGTGATTTTCAAGATGGTAACACCATAAGACCTGGATTCAATGTCTTCAAGAGTGATTTGAGGACAACTCCTGACAAAGCTATTCTTCTTGGTAAATCGTACTTATACACCTTTGCTCCACCTCCTTCGATGATTGTCTTCCTTACAAAAGATGGATCTTATAACATTACCGTCAAGGGAAGGGAAAAGCTATTGGATTCTGATTTGGTCGGGAATTATATAACCCAGACGAAACAAAAATCGATTAATTCATTAAATGAGTTCAAGAAATTGAAAAAGAAAGTAAAAGCTAATTCACATCAAAGTATAAATGATTATGAAATTAATCTTTCTGAAGATTCCTTTATTTTGAAACATGAAGAACTTATTGACAAATATGAATCCAAGTTGAAAAATGGTGGGTTGGCCGTTAGTGAATATCGTTATTTGCAATCCCTCAAATATTCGGATAATGAAGTGAAAATGGTAATCCACCAAAGTATTTTGCAGAAGCGAGGTTAATTGGTAGTTTAGTGGGCGATCATTATGACTGGAGATTTTTCAATGGAGTTATGTATGAAGCATCACAGAGAAGTTTGATATTGCACAGATTGGTTAGGTCTTGGTTGTCTTTTAGTCGTAAAAATGGTATCAACACATGGGTTGCACACGGATCATTATTATCGTGGTACTGGAATGGGTTTGCCTTTCCATGGGATTATGATATTGACGTGCAGGTTCCCGTTATGGATTTGCATAAATTGTCATTACAGTTTAATCAGACTTTAGTTGTTGAAGATATGGAAGAGGGCTATGGAAGATACTTTTTAGATTGTGGATCTTTTATTACATTAAGAGCTAAGGGAAATGGTAATAATAATATTGATGCTAGATTTATAGATATTGATACAGGTATCTATATTGATATTACGGGATTAGCAGTATCTAACACAAAACCACCAGATAGATACAAGGAACTTTATCCTGATCAATGGGCCGATAATGCTGAAGATTACACGGAAGTTAATAAAGGTATGAAAGCATATAATTGTCGTAATAACCATTTCTCAACACTAGATGAATTATCTCCCTTAGTGAAAACATATGTTGAAGGTGAAATATCTTATGTTCCTAGGAGATACAGTGATATTTTGTCTGTCGAATACCCTAAGGGATTATTAAGTAAACAATATAGTGGACATGTGTACATACCTCAATTGCGATTATGGGTTAAAGAAGGGGATTTGTATTACTTTTTGCATGACAGGGAGAAGTGGAAGGTACACAACTACAATGAAGAATATTCCAATATCGAGTCACAAGAAGATTTGGACAAAGAGAATGCTAGGTTTGAATTGACCGAATCTCAAAAAGCAAAGTTATTAGATGAAGCAGCAACAAGGAAAAAATTAGGTCAATCTGGCGAGAAATCAACAAAATTAAGCGACAAAGATTTGCATACTATTTATAATTTCAAACCAGAGCAACTTCTTGAATTATTATCCAAAGACGAGCTTTTCATTAATTATTGTCTGACTAGGGGCTTTACTTTCTTCCATCAGGAAGAAATAATGAGACTCTTGTTTGGCAAATCCACCGAGAATTTGCTTAAATCGCAAGATTCATTCAGGCCATTTACAACCAACATGCTCGATTATCATATTCATAACAACGGCTATGACTACGACGAACAAGTCGATAAGTACATTGCCTTGTTTGCTGCATATTCATCATAGACAAATAGACATTAATGCCACCAAAAGTACCTCAGCCGCAATACTATTCTCACAACATTAATTTCTCCTGTTAAATGCAAAGCATTTTGCAACGTATTTTACAAATTTAGATACTTGTCTAACAAAACATTTATAATATCAAATACTAATATAATACAACTAATAAACAATAACAAACTAAAAATACACTGCTTTTGAGATTTATTTCATATTCTTTTCATCTTTCACTAATTTTTTCCATTGCTCGATCTCTCTATAAGCCCTTTCAAGTTCTTGCTTCAACTTGTCGTTCGAGGCACTCAATTCCGAAACTGCTTGTTCTGTCAACAACTTCTCAAGTGTCCATTTTTCAATATTGTTATTTTCATTCTCTTTCAATCTTTTAATGTACTCGACGGCTCTTTGTAAAATTTGCGCCTTGTTAGTGTCGTTAGTAGGAATTAACGCAGCCAATTCTTTGATACCTTGGTTGATTGATTCTCTTCTTCTCCTTTCCACTTCCTTGTGGTTCTCTCTCCTCTGCTTGTGCCACTCATCAGACCCGTGCTGCGGCTTTGAGGTGCTCGAAGTTTGCGGCAAAGTCGTAGGCTGCAAATGCGAGAGGTTGTTTTGCGGCGAATGGGAAGGATGCTGGCCATGGTGACCGTGTTGATGGTGTTGATGGTGCTGTTGCTGGGCCTGTTGCTGCTGCACTTGTTGCTGCTGCCTGAACGCATTTTGGTATGCCAAATGTTGCTGTAATTGTTGACTGTGGTGCTGTTGTTGTGAGCTCAATGCAGCAGCCGCTGCATTGGCAGGTTCCGAAGCTGCTGCAGCTGCTACAGCAGCAGCTGCTGCTGCATTGACGTTGTTGTCGTTGTCTCCCCCGTGATTATCTCCCCTGGAGTCATCAGGCCCATTGTTGGTGTACGACGATTGCTGTCCCAAAAGCTCCGAATCGATAGCAATCTCGTCCTTCTTGTCATCACCCTTCAATTTTTTGTCGGTTTGGTGGCTACCGTCTTCTGATGATCTTTTCGACATATTTGACCTTTGCAATTACTTGTTTACTACCCTAGTACTAACAATAACAAGGAAAAGAAAAATAAATAAATTATCACGAGGAGTATTCTCACATGGATTTCAGGTGATTTTTATTTAAACTAACTAAATGCCGGGTAATGTTTTGATTTCTCACGGGGCGTGCGGAGGGTGATACCAGCGGCGTGACCTCTTTAATTATCCCGACATTGCAATATTTGCGACATTCAGTTATGTTGTGTTTGTGCTATAAAGTTCCTTGATACTCGATTGTTACGGTGGCTATCAAATAAGCAGTTGAGGTTTGTACTTTTCTTACGGTGTATATAAGGCAACTATAAACTTATTTCTTTAAATAGCGTTATTTTATATATTTTTTATATTTTTTATATAGATAATTGGCAATAGAAGCATATAAATCATAGTGATATTTTAAGTCTATGGATTAGGCGACCAAGTATATTTTATCATATTGATGTATGGCTGCAAGTCCGATAACGACAATAAATCATTCAATAGCTTGAGAGAAAAATATTTCAATATCGTGTATGTAGGATGGTACAATATGTGCTGTTTAGATTGAAATGTAAGGAGTACTTTAACTCTGTAGTTTAAAGGATTGATGATTGAAAAGTGGAAAATTAGTATAGAAATTCAAAATATGTATTAACATGTAAGGATTTTATGTTTCTTCTGAGTCGAACTTAAATGTCTCATGGGTAGGAAAATTTAAGCCTGAGAATTGACTACGTTCTCATTTACTTTACTTGGTTACAAGTTGCAGATATCAGAATTATAATACAGAATCATAGGCTATGGTGATTGAAATATACACAATGCTGACATAAACTGGAAATCTACTATCATTATAATATATACTCGTTTAGAGTGTACGTATTGAATCAAAAATAAGATCATTTTATAATTTCAATTCTGTTTTCTGGGAAAACTGCAATAAAGCTTATCAAGGTTATCAGTTTAAGTTGCAAATGCATAAGAAAGCCATATTATAGTTAACGGTAGATTGTAAATCTGGAATACTTTTTAACGCATATAATTCCAAATATATGCGCTTAGGGAGACTTGGGGTCTTTTTTGTCGCACTAGTTGAATATAATAAATCTATACTTACTGTTGACAGTTGATAAATACATACTTGATTCATTGGATTTCCGATTTCAACTTTATATGATCACAGAAATGTCTGAAGTCACCTTAGGAAGATATATATTTGAGAGACTTAGACAATTGCTGGTCCAGACTGTATTTGGGCTCCCTGGAGACTTCAATTTGTCACTTTTAGATAAGATTTACGAGGTAGATGGGCTTCGATGGGCAGGTAATGCCAACGAATTGAATGCAGCATACGCAGCAGATGGATACAGTAGGGTCAAGGGGCTTGCATGTTTAATCACCACCTTCGGAGTGGGTGAATTGAGTGCTCTTAATGGGATTGGTGGAGCTTTTGCGGAGCACGTAGGATTGGTGCATATTGTAGGTGTTCCGTCGATCTCGTCTCAAGCAAAGCAACTCTTATTACATCACACTTTGGGAAATGGAGACTTCACAGTGTTCCATCGGATGTCAAATAATATTTCACAAACAACTGCATTTATCTCTGATATTAAGTCGGCTCCCAAAGAAATTGATAGATGCATACGAGAAGCTTACATTTTTCAGAGACCAGTATACATTGGATTACCAGCGAATTTAGTGGATATAAATGTTCCAGCAATGTTGTTGAGTACCCCAATAGATCTTTCACTACGTGAAAATGATCCTGAAGCCCAACAAGAGGTAATAGACAATATCTTGCAATTGGTATCCGAAGCCTCCAACCCGATAATATTGGTAGATGCCTGTACTTCGAGACATAATTGTAACAGTGAAGTAGAAGCATTAGTAAATAAGACACAGTTTCCGGTATTAACAACCCCAATGGGCAAGTCTGGCTTTAACGAATCGCATCCCAGATTCGCCGGGGTATACGTGGGGACCATGTCGCATGTGGAAGTTAAAAACTTAGTGGATGGTGCCGACTTGATTTTAGCTGTCGGAGCCTTATTATCAGATTTCAATACTGGATCTTTCTCCTATTCGTACAAGACTAAAAATGTGGTCGAATTTCACGCTGATTGCATAAAAATTAAACAAGGAACATATCCTGGAGTGCAAATGAAAGAAGTCCTTAATGTATTGCTTGATAATGTAGACTCAGCAATTAAACATTACAGTCCTGTTACCATTCCCTCGCCAACCCTTTTGACTAATTCTGTCACCAATTCGGAGGTCCTGTCAGCTTTGCTTACACAGGAATGGTTGTGGAGCAAGGTCAGTTCTTGGTTTAAAGAAGGTGATATAATTATCACCGAGACTGGTACATCAGCATTTGGAATTGTACAAACAAAATTTCCGAATAATACAATTGGGATTTCCCAGGTTCTATGGGGTTCGGTCGGGTTTACCGTCGGGGCTACATTAGGAGCAGTAATGGCTGCAGAAGAAATCGATCCCAATAAGAGGGTCATTTTATTTGTAGGGGACGGATCGCTTCAATTGACGGTGCAAGAAATCTCGACCATGGTTAAATGGGAAACCAGACCATATTTATTCGTTCTCAATAACGATGGTTACACTATCGACAGATTAATACACGGGATGAGTGCAACATATAACGATATCCAGCCTTGGAATAACCTTGCATTGTTGCCTTTATTTAATGCGAAATACTACGATGCAATTCAAGTTTCCACCACCGATGAACTTGAAAAGTTGTTCAGTGACGAAGATTTTGCAATTAATTCAAAAATCAGAATGATAGAAGTTATGTTACCAAGAATGGATGCGCCAATAAATTTAATAAAACAGATGGAATTCATTTCGAAAATGAATACTGATACTTAGCTTTAGCCGGATACTTTATAGACTTAGATTTCATATTACATAGTGTTAAAATATGTAAACGTTTAATTGGCGAATGACACGACCATGATCAACTGTGGAACAATTTTTAAGCAACAAGCGTGCAATGTTACCTTAAAGGTTTCTTAGTTTATCCCATAAGCATTCTAAAACAGACCTACATTTTTATAGACGTTGTTGATTATAACATATATTGATTGGTTTGATCCATTACTTTCAACCTAGATCTTCACAAAATTTTAAGAATTTTTGTTTCTGTATATATTATCTAAACCATCGCTTATCAGATAAGAATGATGAAATGGGGTTTATTTGGGGCGGTTAAGCCTTTCAGGTCATTGACTCCATTTTCACAAACAAGGACATTAATGACCTTAAGATCTCCATTTATACCTTCCAAACGAATCCCAGGGGTAAGGCTACAGTTGACTCCGGCTTATAAGTATCCTACGATCCATGGAAGAAGATTTTTTCAGTCTTCCCATAAATTGGGTGTTAATTCTAAGGAAGACTCGTCTACCTACCTATTCGGAAGAAAGATATCTACTTCAGAACTGAAGATGATCAAATCGTTGTTAGTGACTATATGGCCCAAAAATAAACCAAGTTTTAAACTTAGGGTCATACTTGCATTGTCATTATTGATTGCCTCGAAATTGTTGAACGTGGAGGTTCCCTTTTTCTTTAAGAAAATAATAGATGAGATGAATATAGACTGGACAGAACAATTAGGAACTGTGGGAACTGTAATTGGTACTTTGATTATTGCCTATGGAGGAGCAAGGTTTGGAGCAGTCTTATTTGGGGAGTTAAGAAATGCGGTATTCGCATCAGTAGCTCAGACAGCCATTAAGAGAGTTGCTCATAATACATTTGTGCATTTGTTGAATATGGATTTGAACTTCCACTTATCTAGGCAAACTGGTGGGTTGACTAGAGCTATTGACAGAGGTACAAAAGGTATCTCATATGTCTTGAACGCCATGGTGTTCCATATCATCCCAATTTCTTTCGAAATATCTATGGTATGTGGAATTTTAATTTATAACTATGGGATTTCTTTTGCGGCTGTTACATTGGCAACTATGTTGAGTTATTCCGTATTTACTATAAAGACTACAGCATGGAGAACAGGTTTCAGGAGACAAGCTAATAATGCAGACAATCAGGCAGCAACTGTTGCTTTAGACTCATTAATTAATTATGAATCAGTTAAGTATTTCAATAACGAAGGATTTCAAGCATCAAAATACGATAAGGCTTTAACAAACTACCAAAATGCTTCAGTTAAAGTGGCTACGTCTTTGGCGTATTTGAATGCTGGACAAAACTTTATTTTCACATCAGCTTTAACGGCAATGATGTATATGGGATGCAATGGGGTTGCCACTGGATCACTATCCGTTGGTGATTTGGTCTTAATTAACCAGTTAGTGTTTCAATTGTCTGTTCCTTTAAGTTTTTTGGGCTCTGTGTACAGAGAATTGAAGCAATCTTTGCTTGACATGGAAAACTTATTCCAATTGCAAAATCACGAAGTATCAATTAAAGACGCTCCAAACGCAAAACCATTAGTGTTGAACAGTAGAGGAATCCCCGGAGAAATTAAATTTGAAAACGTTACCTTTGGATATCATCCAGACAGACCAATATTACAGAATGCATCATTCACCATTCCAGCCGGTGAAAAAATTGCCATTGTTGGTCCTTCTGGAAGTGGTAAGTCAACTATATTAAGATTAATATTTAGATTTTATGATGTAGAAAGTGGTAGAATTTTAATTGATGGCCAGGATATTTCAAAGGTTACTGTTGAGTCGTTGAGAAAGGCAATAGGAATTGTTCCACAAGATACTCCTTTGTTTAACGATACTATTCTCGAAAATATCAGGTATGGGCGATTAGATGCTACAGATGAAGAAATCCTCGAAATGATTGAAAAAGTCCAATTGACCAAGCTAATGGAGGATTCTCCAAATGGAGTTAACACCATAGTTGGTGAAAGGGGTATGATGATTTCTGGGGGTGAAAAGCAAAGATTGGCTATAGCTAGGCTACTTTTGAAAAGAGCTCCCATTACCTTATTTGATGAAGCTACTTCTGCTTTAGATACTCATACAGAACAATCGTTATTAAGAACAATTAGAACTGTTTTGACCAGAAAGGAAAATACACATATAGCCATTGCTCATAGGTTAAGAACAATCGCTGATGCTGATAAAATTATTGTTTTGAACAAGGGCCAAGTCCAAGAGGAAGGTACTCACTATGACTTGTTGCGGAACCCAAATTCATTGTATTTCCAATTATGGAATATCCAAGAAAACTTGGATATAGATGAAGAATTAAATGAATACGCAAAAGAAGCTGAAAAATTGGAAGCAAATACAGATGACAGTAAAAAATAAATAGTTGTATAACTAAAGATGTGAATAGATGCTCGTAAATATAAATTTTCGCGATAATATAGTAGTTTATTTCACTGGAAAAAATGACTAATTGGAACTGATTCTTCGGTCTTAAAGAACATGTGCAAACCAATAGATTGTTCTACTTGCCGTAAGTATTCACTCGGCTTACAGATGCCAGAATACTGATGATTACCAGTTTTGGTTTATGGAACCTTTTTTTACTAACAAGAACTTCAGCTGGAAAGACTTGGATAGGTTGTGGATTGCATATTCCATACGCTATGAGCTTGGTTCCTAAGGAACTGTGGTGTACTTGTATTTCGGGATCCGGTGTTGAAAGTGAATATCCTCCTAAGTTTGGTGATGGAGTTGCAAACGAGGAAAATGAATTAGAGGTTAAAATTCACTCTTAGCGTAAGTGTGTTAATAATAGTAATAGTATACACGAAGATTAATTTTATTATATCTATTATTTATTTATAAAATTTTAATTATATTTACAGGAATCATGGTAAATTTTTAATCAAATCATTATAAAATTTACCAATGGTTTGTTTTTCAATATTTGTATCTTCTAAATCTTGAACTAGATCTTTGAGACCATGTTCAGGTAATTTTTGAAGCTTTTCTTTAACAAATTCTTCTCTCAATGAGACTAAATCACTATGGAATTGCATTAAATCACCAAGAATTATTTTTGAAATATTCTTCATTGTAATTGCTAATTGCTTTGCCCAATCTGAACCCTTTCTTAAAGATTTCAAAATCCACTGATCATAGTGCAATTTGTACCAGTGCCATAATTTTAAAATATCAGATTTAGAATGCTTGAATTGAAATCCTATTAAGGCTAACTCAATCAATTTGGAATCAATGTTAGTCATAACAAAGTTTAAAGATTTCGAAAGTAGGTCTTCATTTTCAGCGAACGACAATGATGAAACAGCAACAGTCTGTAAATGTTCGATAGAAGAATTAGAATTATTCAATATCGAGTTATTTGAATTTTTCACTAATTGCAAAATTTGCTTGTATTCTTTTTGGTTAGCCTTTCTCATGGTTAAATTAAAAATAGATGGGAATAATTCCCTTGGCGTGAAAGTCTTATTAGAACTAGGATTGATAAAGTTCTTGAACATTTTTCTACACACGTCTTGAAACTTTGGGATATTCAGACCTATATGTAATATAAGGTTTCTAACTTCCATTTCAATCGGCGAATAATCAGATGTTAACACAAATAACCTTTCCCAGTTGCCAATTTTGTTATATAACTTTGTAATATATCTTTCAAGCCATATCTTGTACTCTGAGTAATCGCTAAAGTGAAGCAATATATTACTGATAGTTTCTAGGTAGTTCAAGCCTACCTTCAAAACATTATTATCAATTTCCCATTTGTAATCTATAAAGCAGTTCAATACCGCAATAAGAGATATTAAATGTTGACTGGTAGAATTCTCTTGACCTAATAATTTTCCGTAATCATTGATTATAGAAATGGTCTCTTGGGGTGTAAAATTGTTATTAACTATGTTAGTACATATACGTGGAATAAATTCATTACTGTAAACAACTTTATAATAGCCCGATTTGTTGGAATTTAATGTAATAAATTGATGTAAAGGAATTGGGACCTCTACCTTTCTATCAGTCAACATAATGTTCAAAATTTTAAGATTTTTTTTATCGTCAATTAATTTTATAGATAATGGCAAATGATATGGAGTATCTTCCAAGTTAAAATCTTGAGGATTATTGTTGAACAAATATCTATGCTGTTCAATTATTAATTTATCATCTTTTGTTGTCACATTGACAATAGGGTAACCAGGATATCTTACCCACGAATGGACAAAGCTCAATAAATCAATGCTTGTAAATTCATTCAACACATTCCATAAATCAAAAGGCTTAATATTCCTAAACTTGTATTTATCTATAGCTTTTGATACGCCTTTTAGCATATTCGAATAATTGGTCCTTGAGAAATCTTCTCTGGTTGAATTTTCATTCTGCAATATACTTCCAATCATAGACAACAAAATTATTCCCTTTTCGTACGCTGTCTTATCAAATAAATCTTGAGTTGAGTCAGACAAAGAAGATTTAATACTCGAAGTAATTTCATGAATGCTAGGTAACGAGGAAGAATTTGTGGTTTCGTCATAAAAGCAATCTTCATCCATTCTAGTCTCTTGATCATGCAATAATCTTATCTCGAACGCATCGTCCTCATAATCCTCTTTATCTAACCTAGCAACGTAGAGTAAATAATTACCCAACCATGTAGCAAATGACTCGTTCAACCATAAGTTCGACCAGTCATCAAAGGAAATCAAATTCCCAACCCACTGATGGACTAACTCGTGAGCTATCAATTGGCGTACTTGAAGTTTAACTGCTTCGTGAGAGCTCTCATCAATCAACAATTGGCTGGATAAGACCGTTACCAAGCCCCAATTTTCCATTGCGCCGTCACTTAAGAATGGCAATGCAACAAAATCCAACTTATCCAATGGATATTCATGATTAAGCATTTCTTGCAATATTGGCAATAAGGAGGAGGTGACGTATAACGGATAGGAACATGAAGGTAACGTCCCAATAGGAGCGTACACTCTAACTGGAACTACATGATCATTGTTCTCTAAGTATTCTAAATCACCAATAACAAATCCAAATACAGAAGAAGCAATTGGAGGTGTTGGTTTGAATGCAAAACTTGCATTTTCGGACATAGGGACCGGAAAAGGATCGGCAATCAAGGATGAATTAGACAATACCTTGAAGGAGCTCAATGTAACTATTGTCAATTTGATAGGTACCTTGAAGTTCAATTCGTCTACCACGGGAAAAATCAATTTACAGAAATGAGGTTGTGTATGGGTAGCCAATACATAGTTATTTGATTTGCCTGAAATAGAATCCAAATAATTCGTCTTAAAGAGCCCCTTTGTTTGGTCCTTATATGTTTTGATGGTGTTGATTTGACCCATATAAGTCAAGCTAACTTTTGCCCTTTCTGGAGTTTTCCATTCGTAGTTAGAATTAATTGTAAACGAAACCTCATGTCTACCTCGGTCATATTCCACTTTTAAGTTCGTGGTGTCTTCTCCGTCGACCAAAACAGCTTTTGTAATAATAAGTTTACTCGCATGTAATGTTAATTTGAAATCATCAAACGACCCATGATATTTATCGTTTTTTTTAATGTCAATTGTAACTAAACCATTGAAATTTGGCTTCAAATGATTAATGTCCAAGTGCAAATCATAAGATTCTGGAATGTATTGATTTCTCAATGACAAAAGCTTTGAACTCGTATCAATTTGAGATTTATCCAATTTCCTAGACAAGTCATTGACGCTGTCTTCTTTGCTTGACATTTTCTCTGATTTATAACCCCAGTTTCAGGTATTTCTATGTTTAACCAGTTGAAACGATTTTTTTGTGAAAAATTATGTTCCCTGTACATAGAGTGTAGTCCCAACAATAATTTTTTTCGTTTATTATATACGATACTTACCGTTATAAATAGCGAACTAAATAGCACATTTTTTCATTGAAGGGATATTCTGACCTCGAAAATTGTATAGGAGTATAACCAATAGTGACAAAAGCGAACTGATTTGAAAGAAAAAAAACAATTCACAAATTTAATCGACGTGGACAGTGAATTATTAATAAATTAGTTTTAATGGGGTTATTAACGCAGGTAAAACCAAATTCCAACGATGAACTAGATTTACAACTTATTGATCCAGGAAGGATAAAGATTGATTGTTCAGGATCTTATATTGCTAATGATCATTTATTGAGAGAACAGTATCATTCACCGACCCCATCCACTACTCCATCGCCGCAAGCGTCAGATTCTTCTTCTGAGTCAGATGGAGACGTCGATGGAGAGCTCAATGGGTTTAAGGAAGGCGAGAGTGAAAGCAGCAATGAACCTAAAGGTAATGCTGCTTTACCGCCAGATTTGAAGAAGGCTGACATTTCCTCCAATAAAATCAGAGAAATTGAATTAACGACCACAAATTTGAACAATGAGTACGATCTCACAAAAAATATTACCTTGCCAAAGCACAATTCCGAAGTGATTCATATTTCGGTTGATATAGGCGGTACATTAACTAAGCTTGTGTATTTTACAAAAAGTCATAGGGGAGACGGAAAAGGAGGGGGGAAATTACATTTCAAAGATTTTCAAACTGAAAATTTCAGTAATGAGGTATTGAAATTTATGATCAAGCTTATTCAGAAATCCATTCACAAAAAAGAAGTTCCACCAATTACCTACATAATGGCTACGGGTGGTGGTGCCCACAAATTCTACCAATTGATGACTAAAACGTTTCGTAAATACAAGTTTCCAATGAAAATAATAGCTAAAGACGAAATGCATTGTCTTATCAAAGGTTTAGACTGGTTGATAACTAAGATTCCAAACGAAATCTTCACATATGATTTGGAAGAAAACAATACAAGATTCATCCCCAACCCATATACCCATGACGAACAAATATATCCTTATCTTTTGGTTAACATTGGAAGCGGTGTTTCTATGATCAAAGTTACTGGTCCAGGTCCAAATGGATTTGAAAGAATTGGGGGCTCTTCATTGGGTGGAGGTACATTGTGGGGTTTGTTATCTCTATTAACCGAAGCAAACGATTATAATGAAATGTTAGAAATGGCTCAACGTGGTAATAACGAAAATATCGACTTGTTAGTTGGTGATATTTATGGATCAAATTACAACAAGATAGGTTTGAAATCGAGCCACATCGCGTCTTCCTTTGCCAAAGTATTTAAAAAATTGAGATTCAACAATGACCTGAACAAAGATGGCATGCTCAATGGAAGTCCTAGGTTGACACCAGCTGAAAAACTAGCTCAGTTTAAGCAAGAGGATATTGCAAGATCCTTACTATACCTGATTTCTAATAACATTGGTCAAATCTCGTATTTACAAGCATTAAGATTTGGCTTGAAGAGAATATATTTCGGAGGCAGCTATATTTCAGGACATAAGCAGACTATTCATACTCTATCATACGCTGTTAACTTCTGGTCTCATGGTGATATGAAATCTTATTTCTTAAGGCATGAGGGTTATTTAGGAAGTGTCGGTGCTTTTATGATGGGTCCTAACAGCGAAAATTTGAAAAATCATGAATCGAATTCTCCAAAGTCTAACAAATCATGAACATTTATGTGCTATGAATATTTTCTTTATCATTCAATTCTCACTTTGCATATATACATTGTGTATATTTATTTATTATTCATTCATTTACCATATTACAATGTAATATTTCACTTTTCAATGTAACGTTGTAGTTTCAGGGTTACATCAAAAATCATTTTATGACACAAAACATCCACCCCAAATTAACGATCAATGGAACGTAATATATAATAACATTATATCTTCTAAATTAATTTCATGGTAGATAATGAACGATAATAGTCTGAATCGACAATCGACTTATTCAAATAACCTACATCCTACATATACCAAAGAAAAATCTACTAATAACGATTCTCAGGCTAATATAAGTACTACTACTTCTAATAATAATAATAATAACAATAATAATAGTAATATTAAAAATTCTCCATTACCATCGAATTCAATATATAACGGACATTTCTTATATCCATCGAATCCAAATTCAAGTCCCTTAATACATACCTTTAATTCTGAGTGGGTAGATTCTCCAGACAACTCGCCATCTCGCACCAAATTCAATAATCAGGATATGTCTACAACCATATTGGCAGATACTGCAACTATAGCTTCCTCACAGAATGAAAACTCTTCCCATAAGTCTAAATTTGAAACACCATCAAAACCTAAGGCATCAATTTCTTTTATAACACCGGTCACTGATTCCAAGACATATGATACTATAATTCTCAATGACAAGCAACTCAAGCCTTCATCACCTGAGCCTGACTTACAGCATAACGTCAAATCAATGGATATATTATGGGCAATGTTAAACAACATTACCGGTAAGGATAAATTGGCTAAGTTTGGCCAGTTTACTTTGAGGCTTTTACTCCACCATGCCAAACAAACTCAAGATTACCTCAGTGACGGGTATATCAATATAAATATTATAAATACAAGATACAATAATAAAGAAAAGAAGTTAAATTTGCTTCGGAACTTTATACACCACCCTCAGGACTTTATTAAAATAATAGTCATATTGGCATGTTCGATATTCAGATCCAGGTTGAGCGGTACTGCTGGCGGTTTATCATTGTTCAGACAATTTCTTAGGTTTGGCCAGTCTCCATTCAGACTCCGTCGTTTAAAAAATAAGCTAGGAGCAAGAACATTAAGTGCTTCGAAATCGGGTGATTACACAATAGATGTGTCGAGCCTCGGTAAGTATTGTACAAAGGATGTTTTGGGTGATATATTATCGTTATACTATAGTGTATTTGATGAAGCTGGGTTATTATTTAAAATGAACTTCTTCAGAAATAAAGATCTTCGTAAGATTATTTCAAGACATGAGTCTTTAGCATGGTACTATGAAACTTTGCTTGGTATCTATAATGCTTATGCTAGATTGCAAAAATTCAGCCAACAAGAAATGGACTTGAAAATTCAAATACAAGTGAAAAGTAAAGCTCGACAATTATCAAAACAATTGTTGGGCGCTGGTTCAATTGAAGGGCTTTCTCACGAAGATGACACGAAAGACACTCAGCTTTTAAAGGAAATTCAATTCAAAAAGTACAACTCTTACATTGATATTTACAAATGGTTATCTGATCTTGTTTTTAACACTTACACTGTGTTTAAGTTGGCATTACCATTTGATACCCTACAAATATGGATGGGAATAAGTGCTTCTTCTTTAAGTATACTTAAATTATATCGAGAAACAAGAAAACGTTTGATAGCTGAGTCTTTGCGGAAATAATAGAATTCTTTATATAGAGATTAATGAACTCAAGGCAATTTATTATCTCCTATAATATCCTGTAATGTAATATCATTAGGCAATTCAGCAGCTTCTTTCCAAAATTTGGATAAGTGTCTTGCCCCCGAATCACAAGCGATTATCACTATTTTTTGTCCTGGACCATATTTGAAAGCAGTTTTAACTGCAGCAACACAATTTATTGCGGAAGAAGAACCCCAGAATAGTCCATCATTAATACACAAAAATTTTGCCATTTTCAACGCTTGTTCATCACGAACTCTAATTGCTTCTTCGATATTATGCTCGCCCTGTTGAAAATTCCAAGTCAACCTATTTAATCCAATACCTTCGACTAAAGTATCTACCTGATGTCTTCTTCTCGTCCCTTCCCTTTCCACCGAATCATACATCACACCATAGTTTACTCTATTGGCTAATCCAGAGCCCTGGGGATCTGCCAATATTATCTTTATACTCTCATTTTTTTCTTTTAAATACTTGGAGACACCAGCAATTGTTCCTCCAGTACCAGAGCCGTTTATAAACACATCAACATTTCCTTCCATCTGTTCCCAAATTTCTGGCCCTGTAGAGCTGTAGTGTATCCGCCAATTGAAATCGTTCTCAAATTGATCCGCAAATATAGCATTCTTACTGTTAGACTTATCTTCGTTGATTTTCTGTGCCCCGTACCTGGCAGCATTTGTATACTGGTTGGGATCCACTATAGATGCAGGTTTTACAGGCTCCAACTCTGCCCCCAATGACTTTAATAATTGCATTTTTTCAGGTGAAGTATCATCTGGAAGACATATATGTGCCTTGTATCCTAAAGCATTGGCTAAAACCGCAAACGATATTCCAGTCGATCCTGAAGTACCTTCAAATATGACGTCCCCATGATTTGGCTTCAATTTTCCAAGTTTTTCGTTTGCTCTTATAATTGACAATGCCACACGATCCTTAGCACTCCCAGCGGGGTTCATTAATTCCAACTTGGCATAGATCTTGCATCCTGTAAGTTTTGATAACGATTTGATCTCAATCATCGGAGTATTTCCAATTAAAGATTCAACACCCCTGGACCTAGGGGACAAGGAAGTAAGCTTTTTTTTACTATAATTTATCTGATCATGAATCTGTTTAAGAATTATTAAAGCTGATACTATAGCAGCACTTGATTTTAGAACAAGCTTCCAATTGATCATCTTGATATATAATGAATCCATATTATCTACAATATAAAATCAATTCTCAAAATTGTCTCAATCAGGTGATGATGACGGTATCATAAAAAATAATAGCACTAATATAAGTACCGTGTTAAATTGAATACTAAGCATCGGATTCAAGCTAATTGGAAGTAAATATGGCTAACAAAGGTGGCTGGAAGTTTAGAAAACCTCGAGGCTCCAGAGCTTGTACAGTTTGTCGATTAAGGAAGGTCAGATGTGATGCAGAAACACAGATGCCTTGTTCGAATTGTATTTCATTTGGATCGGATTGCAGGTTTCCTGAACCTAGAAGAAAGAAGGGCAGTAATATTGCATCCAACTCACCTCAACCTGGTAGTCCTTCGGTACAAATGGACGACAGGGAAAATCATTTACCCATAGTTAATACTTATGGTAACTCTATCCAAACAAATAATTATTCAACTATTGGACTACACAATACGTATAACGAAGGAACCAATATACCAGTTCCACAGTCATATCAGGTGCAGCCAGGTAATCAAGTTAATCATTTGAATCAGATGCATCACCAGCATATATTACCCGTGCAAGTGCAACAACAAGCACAACAATTCACACCGATGGTACAAGACCATAATATGCAGCAAATACGACCACAGGCACAGAATAGTAATCATATGTTAGGTATGGCACCAAATCAGCAGTATGTTGCACCCTCAAATCAGTCATATACTGCTCCACTAATTAATCAACTGTATGTGCCGTCTCTGTCGATACAACTGCAAGGTCAACCTTGGCTACAACATCCAGCGAATAAGCTTGAGAATATCAATACACCCTCATATATTCCCAATGACCCACTAACTAACATATCTGTCAGAAATGTCATGCCCCAGTATAATCCATCTGATATGAACACTCCGTCTAATAATGGAGTGAAAGTGGCTCCTAGGAGAAAGTTGAGTAAATACTTATATTTGGGACCTACATCTTGTTATTCATATTTTGCAGATGATTGGCGCTTCAAGGGAAATGAAGAAAAACATAACAAAAATATTGTCGAGTTGGGATATAATAAGTCATCCAGTATTGATCCAAGAGAGATTATTACAGAATTACAAGTATTGAATATAAAGGGAGCATTCAGTTTACCTTCCAGGCCAGTCATTCTAAACATATTTGAAGCGTTCTTTGATGCCATATATCCGCTGATTCCTTTAATTAATAAAGATATCTTCATGAATCATTTTAATGATCCAAATCCAGACAAGCAACCTCCTCTAATATTGATACAGGCAATACTTTTGGCAGGATCAAAATATTCACAGCATCCAGCGATAGTTAACTCGCATAATAGTAGTTCGGCTGCAAGCTTTGCATTTTATCAAAGGGTTAAGGCGTTATATGATTCCACGGTAAAATTTGAATACGTTGGTGATGGTGACGACGACGATGGACATTTAGCTTTTAACTATCCAACAATGTTAGTACAAGTTTCTTGTTTATTATCGTGGCATTGGGTTGATCCTGAAGATATATCTAGGGGTATATATTTTTGGATCAGAAATGCTATTACTATTGCTCAGACATTCGGATTTCATACTAATATGGCGGAAGCACCTTTTGTTCAAGATTTATTGCACAAGTACAACAACAACGAACAACAAATCTATAAAATTCATCAACAGATATTCAATTGGAAAAAGATATGGTGGTGGTTATATTGCAGAGATAAATCTGCGGCAATGAGTTTTGGAAGACCCTTAACAATTGACATACATGAGACATCTTGTGGTGTGCCTTCTATGAAAGATTTTGAAAAGTACGAATCAGAAAATTGGTCAGTGGAGAATAAACGAGATAGACTTCTTGCAGAATATTTTATCCATATAATCTATCTATCTGAAATTTTGGACTTGGTAATAAAAGAGCAGTATCAGACTAGACATCCTCACAATACTGAAGTCGCCATGTCTAGAAATACGAAGGTAGTTAAACAACTAAATTTATTAATGGGTATATTCTTCAAGAACTTACCATCTGAACTCAAATTCACCGCTAATGATCCTAAATCTATGAATGCGTTTTCTTGTTTATTAGGACCCTTATATTATATTACACTTTACCATATCAATAGGGTGAAGCTAATTACCACCCAGGAGGACAATAATAAGTATTGGGGAATTTCATTTCAAGCAGCATATATGACATCACTCATCGCTCAATATTTAAGTGATAGAATGAGTACAGGAGAGAAATTGATGTTGTCGCCTCTGTTGGTGTATACCATGTCCATGGCAATGATTATCCTATCGTTTCACACCGACTCTACCAATAGAATTGTTGCTCAAACTGCATCAAAACAAATGCATATATGCTTAAAATTTTCAAAACAATTCCATGCTTCATGGCCAGGTGTTGCTTATCTGTTAGTTACATTTTTTACAGAGAGATTGAACAAAGAAGATAAAAAAGATGATATGGTTTCAAGGGCTAAAGCCGTATTGGTCAAAGCGTGTGAAGATTTCAAATCAGACGAAGAAAGAGGAAAGTCAGATCATCTGAGACATCTGAAAACATTTGATTTGAACTTTATGCTAAACGAATCTGATGATCGAGCCAATCCTGATGTTTCTGATATTTCAAGTAACGGGGACCATGGTTATGACCATGACGATGAAGACTTGAGTTTGCCTATGCACAACATAGTAACTATTGAGCTTCCACCAGTAGATTCCGATTTTTACAAAGCATTTAGTGCTACACAATTGTTCCCTAAGGACACAGCAAAGATCCACACTATTTCGCCTACGCCAACCCCGGTGCAATCTCCTCCTTCATCAAAAATAAACCCCCAACAGCAATTCCACTCACATTCCGGGCCATCTAATGTACAGCTACAGCCATCAAATGATGCAAATAACACACGACCACACAACTCTGTTTCCGATCATCAGCTATTTTCAGAAGGCTTTCCTGGCTTCGTTGCAAATTCAAATGCATCAACTACCACCCCGGTGCATACATCTGCGGCATCTTTCGGTACTGAAAATATTCCACTTTATCCTACGGCCCCTGATGCGCCTATGTATCCATATCCACCGCCTGCACAACAATCTAGCTCTCTCGATTTCCAAGACAATGCGGTCTTGGATAGTCAGTACTTCCTAAACGTTAATAGCGGTGTCAACTGGAATACTTATAATATTTAATCTGGTATCATATTTTATTGTAGACAATGCTACAATTTCGTATTCCGACCTATTCATTTTTTCCCGATATGTATAATAACTTGTAACTATCTAAGAAATGTACGATATATTTGATAATTATACATAGATATATATTATATATGCAAGTTCGATAATGCTAACCGAACTGAAATTTAGTAGATTACTAACTATATAGACAACAAATCGCGGAATTTTTTTTTTTTGCGAAAACTATTCCCCAGTAATTGGATATTTAGTGGAGGATTTAGTGAAGGATTATACTAATCAATTAACTTAATCTATCATGGCCAGTAAAGTTAAGAAAGAAAGACAAGATAATACCGCGGATGTGGTAGGTTCTGCTGGTGATGATACAAATGGAGTTGCTAAAAGTGGTTCAACCCAGAACCCAAAGAATAGTAATAATAATGATAACAATAATAATCAAGAAAAACCAAAAGCCTTTACGATTAAATATAAAAGACCAAGGGGGTCGCGAGCATGTGTTGTTTGCAGATCAAGAAAGGTTAGATGTGATGCTGAAATTCATATTCCATGTACCAACTGTATAACTTTTGGATGTGAATGTACATTACCTGAAGCTAAAAAGAGGGGCAATGTATCGGCAGAATCAAAAGCAAAGAGAAATAAAACCAATGACAAAGAAGCAGGAACTCAGTCATCAATGAGCTCGAGTGTTAAATTGGAAAACAAGAATGCAGCAGTGAATCCTAGTATAAGCAATCTTGCCTCGTTAACGGCGGAGTCTCACGGCACTACATCGACTATTGAACCGGTATTGAATATTTCACAAGTAAGTGTTCCGCCATCTTTAACATCAAATTACAAAACAAGGCCATCCATGCACAAAAAGGAGTTGAACAATGGAAAAGGTAAAGCTGCGTTGACGTTTTTGGGGTCTTCGTCAATTGCACAAGTTGCACAGAAAGTGGGACAGAATCATGTTCAGCTAACTGAGGATGTTTTTGATTCTACAGAAGAATCGCTTGACTCAGCAGAATTGGAGATTTTGAAGTTACGAGGCGCTTTCCTTCTACCATCCCATGAACTTTGTTTAGATTTGATTGATTCATATTTTGAACATGTTCATCCATTGATGCCAGTCATCAACCGAACTGAATTTATGAGAAAGTTCAACGACCCAGAAAATAACCCGTCCTTAATGGTCCTTCAAGCAGTGCTACTTTGTGGATGTAGGATTTCCCAAAATCCATTGTTGCTCGATTCTAAAGGCTCTAATAATTTAGCGTCATTGACCTTCTTTAGAAGAGCCAAGGCATTATACGAAGCTAACTATGAAAGTGACCCAACCTCGATTATACAAACTTTAATTTTAATTGGTTCATACGGTGAAGGACCAGAAGATGTTACAAAGAACTCGTTTTATTGGACCAGAGTGGCCGTAGGTTTGGCCCAAGGTTTTGGTTTTCAAAGGGATATTAGTAGTTCTCCAAATATGAGCGAGACTGATAAAAAAGTATGGAGAAGAATTTGGTGGTGTTTATTTGAAAAAGACCGTAACGTGTCCATTGCCTATGGTAGACCGTTGGTTATAGACCTTAACGATTGTGATGTTCCAATGCTTACAGTTGAAGATTTCAATGAAGATGAGCCGGATTATAAATCACCTTACCCTGTGAATGAAACTCAAGCCTTATATATCATACACTTGGTTAAATTGGCGGAAATTACAGGAATAATTATCAAATATCAGTATACAGTCAAGGCACAACTGATGAAAACAAAGAACAAGTTTTCCATCGTTCAACATTGTGACATGTTGATGGGTATTTGGTTTGCAAATTTACCTCCCCAATTGGTATTTTCATTGAAAGATACTTCGACACACAATTTCTACAGTTGTTTCTTGAATGCGCAATATTATAATCGTTTATACTTAATTCATAGATCGAACTTATTAAGAATGGCAAAGTCAAACTCAACAAATCCAAATAACTATAAATATCCTTCTTGGGGTATTTCCTTCCAAGCTGCTAGAATGATTTCAATAGTTTCCAAAATCCTATTGGATAGAAATCTTATCAAATATTGTCCTGTTATGTTTATTTATATTGTTTTCACGGCTTTAGTGATGTTGATCTATCATATTGATTCCCCTAACCATGTTATTGCATCTACTGCTTCAGATTCATTATTTGTTTCAAGGGCTGTAATGAAAGAATTAGCCAAGCACTGGCCAATTGCAAATGTTCTTATGAAGCTCTTTGATAAATATGCCAATGATAAAATGAAAAGGGCAAAGCTTATCGAAACAGGTTCAAAAATCGCCGAATTACAAGAATTACACGCCGACCAAAAGACGATGTCTTCTGAAAGTAATTTGAATAACTACTACTGTAGTGAAGACAGCACTAAAATTGAGAACGATATTATTGCAAATAATGATGGCTCACCTTTGTCTTATGGCAATAGACCATCTCCTAATCATCTGATATCCTCTGGTGTCTCCCCTGGAAACACTTTAAATAAGGAGGCGGGAAGTCAACCAAATATTGAACAATTGGTTCAACGAATTAAACATCCTAAACAAAATGTTAATAATAATAATAAATCTGATATGTTATCTCCTCCAAAAGTTAAGACTGGAGAAACGTCACCAACATCGTCAAACCAATCTTTCCCAGATATATCGTTAGTTACAGAGAACTTACCAACGAATCAGAATTTTTTTGAAAACTTTGAGCCAACTCAGTTGTTTCCAGATGTTAAATTCAGTTTACCTCCGACAAGAGCACAGTCGCCATCAACAGTCCAAGATATCAATGAAGGTAGTTTTGATCAGGCAAATGAGAATGACCAGACAAATATGTATCAGTCTCTTGGTGGGTCCATGTTAGATACAAATTTTATGGACAGCTCATACATTAATATGAATTTACAATCCGCTGCTACGGGAAACAATTTCTTAGATGATGACCTTTCATCGCTTTTTAATATTCAAGGTTAATAATATAGAATATATATTACCTTATATTTGATTCAACTTAACAAAGAAATTCTATAGTATATACTTATTTATTTGTATTTGTAATAATATGATATGATTTATTTCCAAAACGACTTCTTGCTTTTAGATTTCAGTTTGATTTTCTTCAAATGTGCCAATATTTCCTCTCTCTTTAATTTTTGGCTGTATCCAATTAAATTTTGTATGACAGATTCGTACACTTCGTTATTCTGTTTTTGATCATCCAATTGCTTGTTCCAAACGCTACTCAACTCAATTAATTGATTATAATTATCATTGTACTGTTTCAATTTTTCTCGCAAGCTTTCTGAAGTCGAAGATTCCAAGAACTGATGAGATGAATTATTTAAATTGTCAGTTTCAATAGTTGATAAGATTTCTGTAGTTTTATTCAATAAATCTGTCTTTTGATCAGGTGAAACTTTCAAATCTTCAAATGCTGGTATGTCAAAGCCTTCCCATTTAATATCTTCTTCATTAATAGACTTTCTCCGTGGTACTTTTGGAGCTTGTAGCAAATTTTCTTCCTTTATCTCATCCAAATTAATTGGAACACCCAATTTGATCAACAAATTGTGGCGGACATTCAGTTTAATCCAATTTGGAGGTTGCAAATGTGGAATTTGAGACAATTCGTTATATATTTGACTTGATCTTTCTGTCAATAACGTATTCTCGTGGGTATCATGATCATGGTCTTGAATATGACTTATATTCGTAAATAAGCTATTCATTGTTTCATGCAAGGATTTTTCAAATAACGTTGAGTTGTTAAGCACTTCCTCACTAAAACTTACATATCCACTAGAAATCTTGTTCTCTACGTTTTCTACTGAGTTAACTTCTTCAGGCTCTTCTAATTCTGTAAATGAAGCGTCATCAAATGATCCAAAATCACTATCGTCATCATCGTCTTCGGCTGCTACACCACTCTCGATTTCAATAACATTCTCAAAGCCGTCGTCCATTTCTGTATTAGAATTGATATCCTCCTCTGGTTGGATGTTTGTTTCATCATCTATTCGTCTGGCATTCTTATTCTCATCTTCTTGGTTCTTATTGTAATCTTCATTAATTCCTTCTTCTATTTTATCCACCATCTGTTGATTGGTTTCCTTATCATTTATGTCATTAAGTACTTCATTGTTTTTACTCTTAATTGTTTCATCTGTCATCCTTGTCGCTTCTCTTTTGTTAGATGTAATTGGAGTTTTTTAGAATAAATATATTTTTGTTGATATCTTTTTGACATTTTTGTGCAATTTGATGTTAAGCAAGTTTATTGCAGCTATCGGTGTATTTTCCATAATAAGCCTAACTTGCAGGGAAACAATATGTCAATAATAGCAGAGAAACAGTTCATCATTTTCTCTATTGGAAATCCTGGGCCTATCAATAGACACTCTACGGGACATTTAGTATTGAAAGAATTGATTGAATATTTTGATGCAAAGCAACTAGTGAAACCTCTGTCCAATTCCATGTACTCTATGACGGAGATTGATAATTTAGCATTAGTCAAGTCAAATAGCTACATTAATGATTCAAGTAAGCTGTTGAAGCAATATATTGAACAGGAGAGAATAGGTCTAGCACAAGCAGTCTTAGTTATCCTCTACGATGAGTTTGATTTAGACCTAGGAAAGGTTAGAATATCACAGTTCAAGAAAAACGAATCGCACAATGGAGTCAGATCTCTAAAGGAATATATATCTCGTCAGCCTTCTGACCTGAGGGTGTATAAATTGGGTATTGGAATCGGGCCAAAGCCTTCGAATGCAACTACAAGTACCATGTCGTCTTGGGTATTATCAAACTATAAGCCGGAGGAACGGGAAATTATAGACAATGTAAGTATACCCCTAGCTATAGATTATATAGATCATATCATAGATGCAAATGGTGAAATTCCAGATTGCAGTAAATTAAATGCATCCTTTACGAAGCGATCAAAATTACAGGCATGAAAAGACTTCGCAACGGGTTAGATATATATATATATTAATAGATGTCTATTGGAAAATTTTATATCAGAAAACAGTATTCCGTCTGTGCAATTTACTGTCTCGTGAACTAGGTCTTAATAAAGATTTTATGAAATGTGAACTTGTACTTTCTTGCTCTTCCAGAGTGTTTCCAGTATTTTCGTCATTGGCCTCATCTCCCGTGGATATTCCGTAGTCATCATCATCATAATATTCATCAGCATTGTCTTCTTCGTTCTCACCGTCACAGTCTTGCGTATTGGCAATATGCTTCTCCTTTTCAAAGCTCAAGATCTCATCATCACTTGAATCACTTTCATATTCATCATCATCGAAAGTGGCAGCTTGAACCTCAGCCAGTGTTGGAGATAATTCTGTTTCGGGACTAACAGACGATGTCATGGTATTGAAGTTAGCTGATAACTTTGTTAGCTTTCTCCCTTTCTCTATAGCTTTCTCTATGCTTAGTCTATGTTTAACAAATAATATCCTTGGGTACATCGCTCTTTCCCCTTTCGAAAGCATTTCGGCCAATCTCTCTTCAGTTGGGTCACTTAATATGTACCAAAAATCTTTCAATCTGTTTCTTGGCCAAATTGTAATAGAACCAGAAAACCTCTGTAACCAAATATTCAGCCAATCTTGTTCTAACAAGTGAGGCAATAAATCAAGGCTTTTAACCATCTGCAACCATTTGGTTATTTCCAACTTGAATAATTGTTCTAAGGCTGTCGCAATAAACCCACCACGTAATGATGCATATTTTTCCTTATGTGTCTTACGACGTGGTATTGCTACTGGTCTTCCCACTGTTCCTTTAGGTGCAAAAAAGAACAACAGAATATGTGGATTAACCTGTGACACAATAGAAAAGTTGACATTATAGTATGTATTTAAAGCATCAATTGGAATATCTGTACGTAATGATCCATCTCTCCATTTGCTTCCTAACGAAAATGGAACAACACGATCAGTTTTCAAATCTTTCATCAAAAGGACAACTGGGTTCAAAATTCCTGGAACAGCGGATGATGCTAAAAGCGACGACCAAATTATACAATTTGGAGATGTGATATTGTTACATAAAATCACTGGAGAATGAGGATTTGAAGGCACCGTAGAGATATTAAGTCTTCTTCCCGTTCTTTTAAAAGATTCATAGAATGTTGTAGAGCCCCTAGTGAAGAAATTTGCCTTTCTTGCCCAAGCAAGAGAATCAAATCTAGCACCCGTCTTCCACCATCTAGGAATCCACACATACCAAGGATCTTCACAAGCCGTAATTTTTCTGGCCAATTCGGGTACTAGTAATTTCTTCAATTCATCATCAGTCCTTGTGCACGATAATGCTGCTATCAAACCTCCACCAGATGTACCTGAAATTATTGAAGGCAACAAATCATTATCAAGAAGTGCTTTTACGATCCCAAAATGAGTATATGTGAAACAAGCACCTCCACTTAAACACAACGCTGTTTTACCATAGTTCTTCAGTACAGTTCTAAAAAACTTCCGCTTGTCACTAAAACTGATATTCTCGGACACTATTACCTTATCAATACATACAATGACTTCATCAATGTACTTTTCTACCAAATGTTTTGTCCCATAGTATCTATGTGAATACAACTGTCTGTTTTCAATGCCAGCGAAGTTCTTTTTAATACATCCTTGCAATATCACCATTAAATCATTATCACGCCCCTCTTCTCTTAAAGATGCTAGTTTGGATATGGTGAGTTCGACGGTTTTATAATCATAGTAAGAGAATTTAGGATTTTCAGACCACTTGTCAAGATTCAAAAATCTATCTAATTCCAATGCATTTTGAACCCACTCATCGTAGCTCTTTGAGGCTCTTAGTTTGTCTCTCAAGTCTTTACGTTTACCCACCCATGTCAAGAAGTATTCCAGTAGCGCAACGTACGCTCTTACGATAACATACATAAAGCATAATAACGAAATCCATGACAGAATAAATATAAGAATAGGCCATCTAAGCATCGTATATGATGCACTCGACCGAAATTCGTTCGTTATTTTGGAGTGACCTTCACTCCCATTAGACTTTTTTTTACTCTTGTTCCTTATCTTTGTCTTTGGTATAGATTTGCTAGTATTAATTGGCCACCAATCGCTCTTGGAAGAAATCAAGTCCGGCCTATGTGTACCTTTCAATGTACTCGAAAGCATATCTGCTCCTACCTCATCTATTTCTTCTGTATCTCTCTGTATAGTGGTACTATCTTGAAATTCTTTATCAGATGGAGTTGCAGACTTTTCATTCTCGATATTTTCATATTGCTCTTCCCAAGCTAAGGCCTTGGCAAACGAACGGATATGATCTTCGACTATATAATTACTATCTTCGTCAAATAGTTTCTTTCGATTCATATTCTCCATACTTGTCTGTATATATATTGCTGTTTGTCTACTCTATGGGATTTCATGATGATGATACCTATATTTCATATACAGGATGAAATCTTACAATTAACTGAAAGATACTATATAGATTCATATATATATAGATTCATGGTACAAAACTATGCCTGTTAGCTTTGCAACCCCAATTGAAGTTGTTATTTTAGATATTGAAGGGACAGTATGCCCTATATCATTCGTTAAAACCACTTTGTTCCCTTATTTTCTTGAAAAATTACCACTGGAATTATCAGCTTTAACATATCCAGTCAAATCCAAAACCAATTCACAGGTTGAAGAGATATGCAGCCAGTTTCCTGAGGATGCTAGACAGTCTTATGACAATTTGCTCGAATATGTGACATCATTGGTCAATAACGATATTAAAGATCCAGTCTTGAAATCGTTTCAAGGGCTCATCTGGAAATTGGGCTATGAGAACGGAGAATTGATGGCACCTGTCTATGATGATGCTATTGAGTTCATAAGCGGTTTATGTAAGTCCAAAAAGATCTACATATACTCATCTGGTAGTATCAAGGCGCAGATTTTGCTTTTCGGCCATGTCAAAGATGCTAGTGGATCTTCAGTCGATTTGAATCGTTATCTTTCAGGTTACTACGATATTACGACTTCTGGTTTCAAGCATGATTCGAGCTCATATGTGAGTATTTTAAAGGATATTGGTTATGAAAAGAAACCATCTGGTGTGTTATTTTTGAGTGACAATATTAAAGAAGTTGATGCTGCGATTAAGGCAGGTATGAACAGCGTAGTTGTCCACAAACCGGGAAATGCGCCATTGACTAAAGAGGACAAGCAATCGTTAAGCATTATCGAAACTTTCAAGGACTTGAAAGTGTAAAACGGTTTGAGAAATGTGCTTAGCTAACGTTTATGTATTACTTTTATAAACTACTAATGTACAAAATATCTCTTACATATCTCTAAACAAAATATCAGCAGCCACTTCCTCATTTTTATCACAAGCCATGTAAACTTGGATCACTAAGTTACGGTCGAATCCCAACTCACATAACCTATTTATAGCACTTTCGTCTTGTTCTGTCATTGCAATACGAACAGTTTCCGGTTCGTTTCCTTGACCAGCACCTTCGGCGCCTTCACCTTCACCTTCTTCAAATTCAAACCCCATGTCATCGCCACTTCCTAAAAAGCTTCTGATAAAGCCTTCTGGATCTTGTTGGATCAAGGCTGCCACTTGTGGATTAGATGCTGCTAATTGCTCTAACAAAGGCTGGATCAACTCTGGGTTTGTTTGCAAAGCAGTTCTTAATAAACGCATCTGATTGTCTTCACCTAGTTCGTCAGCACCGGATTCGGCGCCGCCTACACCACCTGCTGCATCCCCACCTTCTCCTTGAGCTGCTGCTGCCGCTGCTGCTTCAAATAAGTTTTCCCCGTGTCCTTCTTCACCTTCGTTTTCATGATCATCCTCATGATCATTAGTAGTATTTGCTGTGGATTCACCGACCGGTGCTGATGCTGGTTGTTCTGCGTGGCGTTGTAAAGATTCAGGTATACCAGTCAACAAGTATTCAACCGCACGATGTGGATTATTAAATGCTGCTCTTAAAGCTTCTTCAATTTGGGGTCTTTCATATCCCATTTCCATGATGTTCTGAATCGTTGCTTCTCTATCATCACCTTGAGTGAATGCTGAACCTGGTTCCGAGTTTTGCTGGTTCGTCGAAGCTCCAGCAGCTGTAGTTGAAGTACCACTAGTATTAGTGCTATCGGTAGTACCACTAGCATCTGTGCTAGTCTTTTCTTCTGCTTTTGCTGGTACCGGTGCTGGACTGGCTTTCTTTGCCTTAGAAATCATAAAGATGATCGAGTCTCCCTCCTTAATCTTGAACGATTCTAATGTTTTATCATCTTGTAAAACCTTACCAGAATAAACAAACTTCAATTGAGATACTTCACAATCCTTTTCAGAAGCAAGCTTTTCTTTAGTAGCCAAAACCTGTCGATATGTTAGCAAATGTCTAAAAATATTAATATGTTTTCAAGAGATTCAAGTGTTGAGTACATACTGTGTCAGAAAGATCCACTTCAATTGGAACCTTCTGCTTTTTAAAATCCTTGAAAATAATTTGCATGCTGAATTAATTGTCCCTCTTCAATACAGTTGCTAATACTACAACTATCTAATCAGTTATTGTATATAGAGATGATAATTAGGAAATGAAATAAAGTGGCAATTTCTTCGGGCGCTAGATCGAGAAAGCGAAGTACACTACTCATTAATAGATATTCTGATGATAGATTTTCACAATTTACACCCTTTTTCTACATAGAATATTGCTTTAAACTATGGCCAGAAGGTCTAATAGAACTCTGACAGGGGTACGTGGCCCAAACTCAGCTTTAACTGAGTTTTTGAGAGTTGAGGGTATTACAGATGCGTTTAGGAGAAGACAAGAAAGAGACGATTCTGCATCTAGAGAACAATCACCTACGGATAGAAACGATACTGAAGAAAGTGAAATCCCTTTGCCATCATCGAGGTTGGATATTCATGAAAATATTGTGAATGAAGAGGAAGACGAAGAGGAAAGAGCGATACGGCAAGCTGCAAGAAGGAAAAGGAAGGCTGCTAATCGGCGTCTGGGAGGCGGTTTTCCAAGTGAAAGCGACAGCGATGATGACGATGATAAGGATTATAGCGATGATGATGTTAGGGGAAATGGCTTTAAGAAATTTGGAGAGGAAGATAATTGCGTAGATTGCGGCAAAATTTTCAATATGACGGTTTATTCTCGATATGATAGGGCTAGAAAGGGTTATTTATGTGAAGCATGTAATGAAAACTTGAAGCAACGTGAGAAAATAGCTCGTAGAAATCAACTTAATGCCCGAAAAAAGAGAAAGAAGGTTGCCCAAGCGTTGTTAGATAAATCCTCTGTCCAAATGCCAACGTTGCAAGATATTTGTATCAAGAAGATTACACAGAATATTGATGATGTCGATGCATTAGGTGACATTGGCCAGACTAATATGAATAAGATTTCAATGATCTTATCAAAAAATCGATCACTAAACAATTCAACCATGACATTATTTTTGCATGCTGGGTTGAAAGAGTTGGAATTTTGGGACTGTTCGAATGTCGACTCAGATTCATTAAATAAGATTGCATCTTATTGCCCTAATTTAGAATCCCTTACTCTTTTCATGTGTGGACACTTTCATAATGACAATTTAAAATATTTTGATTCAAATCTTCCACATTTGGCCGATTTATCTCTAAATGGTCCGTTTTTGATAAGCGATGCCATGTGGCAGGAATATTTTGAGAATGGTGGTTCAAGATTATCAAAATTTGAAATAAGGAATACCCATAGATTTGGTAATGACTCGTTGATAAGTTTACTTGAAAATTGTGGGTCAAAATTAACAAAACTAAAGCTCTCTAGATTAGATGGTCTAGATTCTGCTCCTGTTTATGATTTAATTCCTCATTACCTTCTGACATCAACTTTGACAAGCTTGGAAATATCATACCCATACAAGGAAGAATTAATTACTGACGATTTATTAATAAACATTCTATCTATTACAGGTGAGAGCTTAACTAGCTTAAACGTCGATGGCTGTTCAAATTTGACTGACCGGTTTTTATCAGAAGGAGTTGTTAGGTTTTGCCCAAATTTAACTCATTTATCTTTGAAATTATTGGACCAGTTAACCGATGAAGGGTTTGCGGCAGCTTTTCGAGACTATTCAAAGGTTAATAGTGGTGGCTTGATCAATGTTCAGTTAACTAAATGCACTGGATTAGGAAACAACGCAATACATTCCTTGCTTAATTATTCTGCTCAAACTTTAGTTGAGCTCAGCTTGAATTCTATATATAATGTTGACAAAGACTTTTTGTTTCAAATATTTACTGATGACCATCATCCTCTGAAAATTGCTTTGAAAGATTCCATTGATAATTCTTCACAGCGTATTGCGCCAGCTCGCTCTGATGAAGAGAATAACAGAAATGGAATAACGAATTTTTATAGTAGGATAAATTTTCCGTTATTAACAACATTAGACATTGGATTTGTTAGAGCTGTTGATGATGAAATTTTGAACTTTATTAGTGATAATTGCTCAAAACTTACTATATTGGAAACTTACGGCAATAATAGATGTACGTTGAGAGCAAACGTAAGGAATGATTTAATGGTTATTGGACGTCAAAACGATATTTTATAGTTAGCGGTATTTATTTACAATTAAAGAATAAATTTGAATTATAACTATATATCATTCGGTGGGTATACAACTGGTAAACTGGCTTTCTCTACATTTTTAAAAGTAGGGAAGTTTGGCACTTCTACGACGTCCTTATCCAAAGATATCCAATTTCCTTGACTCATTATCTTGTTAGATATTTCTGGAGTATGATCTACAATAATACCTGGATGGTCTGCATGCTTTCTGATTATCTTTAACAACTCCTCTTCTCTATTAACCAAAGGTTGGCCCGACTCGTATTTATTTTGAGATTTAGCAATTTTCATTTCTTCTAATTCTTGAATCAAATAATTATTATTAGACAAGCGCTTCCTTGCTGACGAATTCACTATCAATGACTCAGATACATCATTGTCATACATTATTAGAGTATCATCGCTTCTTCCGGTATTAGCATTAGTATCAAAGATTTCAGACACATTTGAACTAACTATATCGTAATTTAAATCGATCAAACTATCCAAGATCGATTTAGGTAATTGAGTATTGTATTGTATATGCCTAACGATTTTTTTTAAGTTTATCATATTATGATGTACCAATCCTTCAAATTCAATAAAAAACTTCCAAAACTTGACTGATTTTTGTAATGCTGATTCCTTATAATATCGATTGAAGAACTTCCTAATCTTAATATGCGTTGATGGGGTGAGATATTTCATTAAATAGTTAAGATAAAAATCTATTATTACGCATATCGATTCATCATTTAGGAGTTTTTCCAAAATTTTAACGTAACTATCGTCGAATGTAAACTCCTTTGAGTTTTCATCCTTTTCCTTGTTCGATTCAGCAGCGCCAGGCCTTTTTGAATACCGATCAGCTTTTTCAAAATAATTGTCTATTAATTCCTCTAGTACATTTGTTGTTTTACTCTCATCTAATATTTGAGACCAAAGTTTTATTAAAGAAGAAACGGCTTCTAAATAATCGTTTTTCTGGTATACCTTCGAACTTCCTGACGCACCAAACAATTTTATGAGTTCAAAAAATAATTCATTGCTTAGGTCAAATTTATTGTACTTCATGAAGAATATTCCATAGCTGAATCTAATATAGTTGTCGTCTAAGGGAACAAATCTATTAATTGCCAAATCGTAGATTGCCTTCATTTTTTCATACTTAATTTCGCTTTTGAAATGCAGTGAGTTTATAAATGCCAAATACTTCAACCAAACATTACCATTTAAACAAAGTGGAATGAGCGATCTCTCAAAAATGTTAATAACATACTCATATTGCCTTGATTTATCTTTATTTTCATTTTCTAACGATCTATAATTCTCAATTTCATGATTTAAATAATTCATCCACTTCTTCGATTCTTCCTCAATTTGGTTATAATTTTGTAATGAAAATTCAGTTACTGTTATAGCTGATTCATATATCCATTTTTCATTCACTTTGGCCTGGGTCTTTGTAAAAATCTTGTATGAATAATCATCAATAATCTGGTGTTCTTCGATTAAAGACAACTCTTCAATAGAACTTTTATTGAACCTATCCAAATATTCCTCGATCAACAAATCCTTGTCTTGCTCCATGGAAAATATATCGTTAATTGAAAACCTCTTATTAATTTCCATGAATTTCTTGTAATACTGTGCATATTGATATAAAGGAATTCTAATAACCTTTAAGCAAGAAAGAAATATTTCTCTACTTATTTCTTCGTTCTCACCATTTATTGAAGTTTCGAATTCTAGTAGTTTATCCCATAATGGATGTGATAAAAAATGTTGCCCATTATATGCAAGTGCTTTGTCAAATTGTATTCTTATGAAGTCTATTTGTTCTTTTTGCTTAGACGTTTCAGATGTTCCTTCATACTGAGTAATTAGAGCACTCATATAGTCGGTCCACAAATCAATAGAATGTGGAAAATTATCTACTGATTTACTCAAGACATTAATGGAAGCGTCTGCCCCATTCAATTTATATTCAAAGATCAGGAAATCCTTCCAATAATTTGTTAGATATGGGAACCGATGTAGCAATTCCGAGTAGCTTCGATAGACAAACTTCTTGAACTCATCATTTATACTTTCCACATTTTGTTCATCGTATAATTCTTCAAATTTATCATCGAACGATTTGAATAGTAAGTCCCATTTACTGATATCATTCGGATTTTCATTAATGTCTTGCTCTTGCACCTTCCAGGTATCAACGTATGAAGTTCTGGACGTCCTTGTTGATAATTTTTCGGAGTCTTGATCTGCAAGTAGATTGTGTTCCTGAGACAACGATTGGGCTTCAGTTATCGAACTTACCGGTCTACTGCATCTCTCTATAGCATCAGATGGTAATCTAAAGCTTTTACTAAACATATTTAACGAGTAATATGAGCTGTTCACTTCCTTCCATCATAATAATGCAAAATAGTTGAAAATAAAATGCAGTTCTAAGATGACACAAAAAATTGTATACATCAAATAAATTAGTTTTCATTCAATATATCAATAACTACATTGGGTATAGATATGATAAATACAAGGAATAGTCATAATGATTCGTTAACTTCGGTGGAACCGTTTACAGTTTCACTGAATAATAATAAAAAGCTATTCTCTATACTTAAGGCTTTCCCAGGACATAATCTGATTACTTCTCCAGATAAATCAACACCAATAAAAAACCCATCATTATATGTTCCAATATACAAAAGTTTAGATGTATCAGACATAATTGAATTTAATAATAATAAATTACTTTCTAGAAATCAAAAGGCATCTACAACAAAAACATATAACGATGTGGAGATTTCAAATGCATCTGATCAAGAAAACGATTTGATGGAAATAGACAATGATGCTGTGCAATATATAAATATAGACGATTTCATTCCCAAGACACTAAAGGATCAAGTGAATACTTTAACTATAACTAACTTTCCAAATGTAAAGAAAATTGCAATTGAAAAGGTTTTTAAGACATTGTTGGCATATAGTCCACACGATAAATCGTTTACATGGTCTGCTATAAGCAACGATCATATTGATAAGAGGTTGGTATTTATCAGGTTTTTAAGTATAGAATGCATGAGGTGGTTTTTTGGTGATTTGTCTGACACAGTACATCAAATATTTGAGAACATCACAATCACTGCAGATCCTGCAAGTGAAGCTTTTTTGAATGGTGAAAAAGAAGTTTCGAATGGCCTAGATGAATCTCAGGTAGAAAATATCACGTATGAAATAAGCAAGATTCTACAAAATCAAAAGAATTATGAAAAGCTTTCCAAAACGACAGGAACGGAAGATTTAGATCAGGTAATGCAATATTATAATACTTATAAAGTAGATCCCACCGAGCTAATTGAAGTTCCAAAGGATATGAAAGAGAAAATAGTTAATGATATCATCAAGTTCAGATCGAAAGTGTTGAGCATTGAAAAAGCCCGTCGTAAAAAGGAGATTGAAAACGAAAGAATGCAAGCCAAAAACAGGTTAAAGAGAATTTTCGAAGGTATCAAAGAAACTACTGATGACATTGCCATTGATTCTGAGAATGATAGAGAAGAAGGAGTAGAAATTTCTAAAGGTACACATGCGGAATTCGAAGAATTAAGTGACGAACAATATAATGAAATTCTCAAGAAAAGAGAACAAGAAATTTTGGAAACCCAATATCAAGAAAGCTTATCCCGCTTTAAAGAGTCTGAAACGATAGAGAAGAAGAACTTATTGGATAAATTATATGCTGTGAAGAATTATGAGGATTATTTAATATCAAACAAAGCTAAATTTATTGAGGAAATGAAGGATTTTCATGACTATGATCTTTCGAATATAAGTCAATTGGTATCGTTAAACCCAACTAAGATTCAACAATATTACAATAATTATTCAGAGTACCTAAAGATGAGAAATCATGAAAGAATGAATGAGGAAAAGAGTGATAGAAAAGACTTGGAAGAAGAACAGGAAGAATTACAAGCGATGAATAAAGCATCCGAATTCTTGTCTTCCTTCACACCAAAATCTGAACATAAAACCCAATTATCTACTCTGATCAAGAATATATCGGCAAATAATATTCACATATCTCAATTTAATTCAAATAAGTTGTCCTCCTTGAATAATAAAATCGGTGAATTAATCGAGGAATATTTAGGAATACGTGAGGATGAATTGATAAAGTTTATTTACAGCTTTCTCTTAAGCAACGGTCTACACTCCAAAGAAGAATTAGTAGAAGAGTTGTCTGAAACTTTAGACGAAGATTCTATCATCGTAGTAAATGAGATTTGGGAATATATTGACGAATTGGCAAATTAGATAAACGGACAAATATATAATATAATAAATTTCAATTGGGACGTCTCTTTAGCAGGTAAATGTAAACAGTCTTATTAGGTATAATATTCTTTGTATCTCAGTTACAGTTCTTATATATCAAAAAGCAATTTGATATTAATTTATCAGATTTTAAGCCTTTGTGCCTGCTACTTTGCTCGTATTCGTAATCTTAATCGTACTAACTATTGTTTCAACATTAATTCCAAGAAATTCTATTAGTCTTAACTTCTTCTCTTGAAGTGTCCCCTCCGTATTCAAACCGTAGAACTCCAAATATCTTATGATTTGCTGACCTGTGAACCGATTAATTTGATGAAGTGACGTTATCCTGTTCAATCCATTCTCATGAGGATACTGATTCAACCTATTAAGAATTGGATCATAAGCTTGAGGTGTATCTTCCTCGCCTCCTTTTTCTTTGAATCTGTTTTCAAATCGTCCTGTTACACTGTTTATCTTACGCTCTAACCCATCAAATCTGCTATTAGAATCTTCTTTCATAGCATCAAATTTTCTATCAATCTCTAGAAAATGATAACTCAAAAACGATACCAAGCGATTTAATCTCTCATCTCCTAAATCTGGTGGTATGGCTTGTACAGGCATGTCTTGATCATCTAGTGCAAGATAATTTGATAATCGTGTAATCCTTTGCTCTGTCATCTCGATATCTCTTTCGATTTTCCTTACCTTAGGCGGAGGTCCAAATTCCTGTTCGTGATACCCGTCTTTAACCTGTTCAAAAAATCGTTTGGCTATCCTTATTTGCGTTGGGACTCCTCCTTTCTTTGATTTGCAGTAGTATGCATTTGCACCGTACACACCCTCTTTCGTGTACCAATTATCAACTCTTTCATCCAGTACTAAATCCTCCGGTACAATGAATGAATTATCATCATTTGAATGCAAATTACTGTCCATTTGTAGTAATGTTATTTAAGAGATTAATATATGTCTTATTTCACGATATTAAATGTTTCCTTTAAGTATACTGAAATAAATTTCTTTGAAACATATCTGAAACGAATACCAATGTTAGACAGTTTCAAACTTTATCTTCGTTACACCGGTATTCTAGGCATTCTTTGAAGTGAAACAATTTGAGGCAATCAGGTTTAAGCAAAAAATGAATTAATGGCAAGCTATAGTAGTGCGCAAGATTTGAAGCTACATTTTTTTGTTTAGGAAATGTTTGTGAATAGATACAGATTTAAATGTGTGCTGTAGTCCCCCAATGCTCCTAAAATTTGCGGGCTTTTGACGGGCCTGAAACATATTAATCTGATTACTTCTTTTTAAGCTTACAAGTTTTTTGATACTGGTTGATTGATAAACTTGAAAACTTGATAATCAAGTGAGTAAGGAATCTCTGATTTAACCTCTCTTACTGTAGCTACAATTTTTACATCAGGGAAATACGTGTATTGTTATTACACTTGTGCCTGTTATATTCTTTGAGGGTGTAGTGCATTGCTGCATAGGATGTTTATTCAAAAATCTATAGTTGGTCACCAGTATCAGATAACAATTGCAATAAACCTAGGTCTAATAACTACAAATGGTCTTTTATAATTGTGATTTAAAATGTATCTTAAAGTTAAAAGGAGAAATAGTAATACACACTATAATAGTATAATTCTAATATGCAAATAAGAATTAAAATCTAAAATAAAAGAATTGCTTTTCAATTATCGATAATCATCTTGATTTCCAACAATTCTTAAAGGCGAAAAAATAAGTTTTAATGTCAGTAAACCAGGATTAAAAGAATTGATGCATAGTGTTAATATTCATTCAATGAGCCCAACCTAAAGAATTTGATGCATAATGTTAATATTCATTCAATGAGACCAACCCAATGAATTTGACGCGTTTACTGGTTCAGATATCGGTACACTGCCCACTCCTTCCCCAGAGGAACTGTCACCAAACCTATTAAATAATCCGGAAATACCAGCTCCGTTACTTTGAACTGTAGAATTATTGGTTCCTAATCCAATATTGCTTTCTGAGTCTGACAAAGGTAACTCAACACCATTGTTCTTCTTGTACTTCTTGAACAATAAAACCATCAATGACATGTAAATACCGCATCCAGCTGCTGCACCTATAGCAATACCTGCAATTTTACCTTTATTTGATACAGTTGAATTGCCCGAATCCATAGATCCGTTATTTGATGAACTTCCACTCTTATTGTCACTGGAAGTATCTTCAGTCACTAACCCAGTTAAAGGAATTCTCTTATCAATAAGCGAAGCTAATTGATGTTCAGTCGATGATGGATTTGAGTATAATTTAGAATCAGATGTTTGTATGTATGTGTTCAATTTACTAACTAACTCTGATGGGAAGTACACTTCAGCAACCGAAATTGTGTATGATATCCCACTAGCAGTAAACGGAATAATTTTTTTAACAGAAACTTTATCTAATGCCGATTCATCCTCAAATGGGAAATTTAAAGTGTTAGGCAAGTACTGGAAGATTTGCGCAGAAGATAATGAATTTTCAACAACAAAGGGGTAATTCAATGATGACTTGAATCCAATATACACAACTTCATAATTCTTACCTGGTTCTGCAGCCAGCTGTCCTGTGATTGCCTTTGGTAAACCAGAAGGCTCAACTGTAGTTGGTGTTGCCTGACTGACAGAATTATCAGCAGATGCGGATGGCTTACTAGTTGTAGTTTGTTCAATAATCTGAGAAGGCAACCAATTATTTGTAGTAGAAGCAGATGGGACTGTTTCCGACCCAGGCAATGCCTCAGATGATGGAGCAGCCGGTGAGGATGCAATTGGAGGGCTAGCTGTAATGGAGGATGGCATCGAATTTATTGATTCAGAACTTATAGTCAGCGAGCCGGGTAAAATTTGGGTTTGCGATTGAGATAATATAGCTGAATCACTATTGATAGATGATGTGTCAACAAGAGATGACAATGGTTCGTCTGTTTCTACTGCTGGTACACTTGCAGATGGAGTCAAAACAACAGAAGATAACACTGGAACAAAAGTTGAGCTTGATTCGACTTCAGACTCTGACAATGGAACAACAGTCGAAGTTGGCAAGTTCGACACAGATGGCATACTAGAGCTTGTGCTTGCCGAAACAGTCAGTTCGGCTTGCGAGGTTGAGTCCAAAATTGGAGATATCGATGAATCGGTTGAAACGATTGGGTATAAAGATGACGTATCTTCGGTAATGGAGGCAATTGAAGATGTTTCAGAATTCACTGTTGTCTCGGTTGGTTTTTCAATCAGGCTTTCTGGATTACTCGAATGTGAAGACGATGATGAACTTGATGAACCAGATGACCACGTAGAATAGAAAGGAGTCTCGAAAGAACTCTCCGTGGCACTGACATATTCAGCAGAATAATCCTGAGTACTTACGGGTGTACTTGACCATGTTGAATAAAACGGTGTTTCCGAAGAACTTTCTGTTGGTGCTAAGTCTGTTGAAGAAGACAATGCAATTCCTGAAACGCCAGACGAGGGTGATTCATATGGAGCTGCAAAAGAGCTTTCAGTTGCACTGAAGGTTTCACTTGTAGAGTCAGATATGGTTTCCTGTCCACTCAACGAAGAATACGACGATATTTGAATAGAGCTCTCAGTTGGAGTAGCAAATTCAGTTGAAGATAACAGTTCCTCAGATGTGATAGAAGACAAAGCACTTTCAGTTGGAGTTAAAAACTCCGTTGCAGACTCCGATCCCTCATATGTAGCAGAAGACAATGAGCTTTCAGTTGGACTGGCAAAGTCGGTTGAAGATGCTGGCCCCTCATATGTAGCAGAAGACAATGAGCTTTCTGTCGGCCTTGCAAATTCAGATGAAGACTCTAAGATATGGTAGGGTTTATACGATGAAACGGTTGAACCTTCCTCAACGTTGGTTGTAGGAGTAGCCGACGAAGCTGAGTCAGTAGAATCAGTAGTTTCAAACAAACTATTTAACACAGATAACGAAGATGCGACCGTATCCATAGTATTCGAGCTTGATGGTCTTGTGGAAGTTAAGCTAGAAGCAAGATCTGCAGTGCTAGCACTTTCAAACGAAGTTTCCGAAGATGTATCCCCAGGACTAGTCGTAGAAGATCCAGAAGAGGTAAGCGTCGATGTACCCAAAGCTGATGCACCCGTTGCATCACTTAAAGCTTGAAAGTCATCATCGACAGAAGTAGTAGAATCTGCTCTTGTGGAAGACTCTGTTGATGACGAGGCAGAATTAAAAAGATCAAGTACTGATGGAGATACAGTTGACGTGCTTGGAGTGGAAGAACTTGTTGGACCTTCTGTACCTGTGGTAGACGAACTTGTTGGACCTTCTGTACCTGTGGTAGACGAACTTGTATCTACTGTACCTGTGGTAGACGAACTTGTTGTATCTTCTGTACCTGTGGTAGACGAACTTGTTGGACCTTCCGTACCTGTGTTAGACGAACTCGTTAAAGTTTCGGTGATTGAGGAACTTTGGGAAGTCTCAGTATATCCAGGTGTAGATTGAGTTGAAGATGCTTCGGATGAAGACTTTTGACCAAATAACCCAAGCCAGTTAAACCCAGAGGATGATGCCTCCGTAGAAGTCTCCAGTACTGGTGACGAAGTTGTAATACCAGAGCTTTCTGCAGTGGTAGGTTGAATGGATGAAGGACTAAGTGACGTTCCTTGTTCAGAGGTAGAGGTGGTTTGTTCAATATTTTGATCATCCACTTGGTCATTAGCCTGTGTGGATTCTGTACTTGAAGCAGCTGAGTTTATTGCCTGCTCAGTAGGGCCCTGTGTGGATTGAGTGCTTGCAGCAGCTGTATTTGTTGTTTGCTCTGTGGTTCCTTGAGTGGTTTGGGAGCTTGAAATAGCCACATTAGCTGCTGGTTCAGTAGATGATGTTGCAGTATCCTTGGATGTTCCAGTAGAAGTGGTGGCAGTATTAGCAGATTCTCTGGTGGAAGCTGTAACGTCTGTAGGACTATTCGTTGAAGAAGTGCTGGTATCCGCCTCTGTAGTCCCCGACTTAGCATTCATCCATGCAAATGGATTAAAACCGCCCGAAGAAGTCGTCGATGAGGCCGTAGTCGCAGCATCTGTCGATACACCTTCGTCTGCCTCTCTTGTTGTTGAAGCTTCGTTATCCTGATTCCAGTTCGAATTGCCCCATCCATTAAGCGACGTGGCTGCTTCCTTACGATTATTTGACAATCCGTGCTTTTCTCCTGTGCTCTTCCTCTCTCCTAGCACCCCTGGCGCTTGCAATAAAGCCAATAAGTAGACTATCCGAACAAAATTAGTAGTTTCAAAGATCATTCTAGATATGTTGTTTTCGTTTAGTTCTTATTGCATAAATATACCTCCAGGTGGTTCTATCGATTAGCGATCGGTTTTCTGTTATTTAGGGAAAAGAAAGACTGTAGTTGGAAACCTATTTTAAAAGATAGACTAGGCGGCTAAGCAATATGTTATACGTAACAATTGACCTATTTATATCTCTGCGCTTTGATGATGATCCTTAAAATGTGAATATTATCTTATATCTTTTGATTCACCAAACGAAGGATATATACCTATGATAATAGTATAAAAGAAAACTATGATAAAAAAAAAACAACTAATAACCCTTAACAACAGTATCTAAGAGAATGTATATCGCGGTTTTTCAAAAAAGAAAAATTATCCTGTGAGTTTTGTGTAATCTCCTCCCAAAATTCCACCTTAAAACAGGTACGGATTGTTAGACGGACAAATGCGTTGAGTTGACACCAAACAATAGTAAATAAACTTGCGGCGCGTATGAAAGGGGTATAATTAGATTTGGGAGCCGAGGAATCTAGACTGATTATTACCGATAATATGCTGTAAATTACGCCAACTTTGCGGTTTGTGGTAACCGCAGTGCTAATCTACAGTGAGTATTAATTCTGGACCTGCGGCGAGAATCGTGAAAAAAGGCAGCAAAGTCTAGAATTGCCTTTCTATGTTTATAATACCAATAGCGGATTGAGAGCCGAAGGCAGATCGTTTGATCGATTACATAAATAATATACAGGGAAATCAAACCTAGACGAATAGTAAGGTGATACGAGATATAGCTTGTGATATAGTAGATTGATTTGATATTTGTGGACTGATTGTGAGTAGTACTAGTAAACGCCAATGAGCCGAGTACGAAAGGTAGACAGAAACATACTCGACGATTCGAGCTATCTCGACATTGACGATCAAGAACAGTTGATTCGGGAGTTTTCAGAGGGAAACCGTGGATTCTACAAGATGTACAGTCGGGTGTTGATGATATTTGAGGTTGTGCAGGTGATAGTGGTAATGGTGATGAACAAGGTGTCGCGAATACCGATGATGAGTGCGGTGTTGGCATCGATTGTGCTTTCGCTTGTCGAGTTGACTGAATTTGAGTATCGGCGGGTAGTAAGAGGAACCAATGTGGTGGTAGTGGTTGTATTATTGTACTATGTTGACTTGGAGCATTTGGTGTATGTTCTTCCGGCGATCAATTTAGGGTGCAACTACTACTTGACGAGGTCACATCAATATTTGGCGCGGGACATAGGGGGATTGGATGGTATGAAGTACAAATTCAAGAGTGTATAATTGCCGAAGGCTAGACGATGCGATTTAACTACATTGATGTCATACGATTAGTGAAGAGATCTGAACACTGAATTTCGGGATTGGGCCGCGAAAATGGTACGGAACCTGAGAAACAAAAATCATAGTTGATCCTGTAGCAACGGTTTACCGGATAGGAAGGATGGAATTCAGAGGTGAACAGAGCCTAGAGGGCTGTATTTAAGATGACCAGGAAGCAACAGCCTATGTAGAACTGAAAAGTAAAAGTCTGGTCTGGATTACTGATGAGCTGAGCCTGGTAAATAGAGATCATAATTGATCCTACCACAGCAAACGGACTATATGAACAACCCGATAAGGAGAGTGGAAGACGCCGCAAAGCCGATATCAAGTAAACCTCTCGTTATCAACCTAGAACATTTGCTCAATATTCCAGCTCACTGGCTACATCAAGGCTAAGGGTTCTATTTCAATCCTACTATTTTTAGACTGATCAGGACATCGCCTAGATCAATCTCATCGTAGTAGCTAATACATGCGACATTTGTCTCAACGTCGGTGTCGCACGACATTCCAATATACGCACTGAACCCATGTTTCACCTGTAGCTATTGTTAGTCAACGGTTGATAGCTCACATGATGTAATTGCGATCGTACCGATCAAATGCCTCAGATCATTTGTATTCAGAAAACGTACCATTTTCAACACCTCTATATTCAGTTGTACATTTATCGAGTTTGTTAGCTGATTCTATGTACCCAACTCCATTAACCAATTTTTTTCTCGTCCTTCCCAACAGAGTAATTGCCCTAGTCTCATGAGCCATTTTCACTTATCACTGCGCTACTAAATCTACCACACCTACTAAACTACTGGTTTCTCTCAAAACTACGCGGCATCTTTACGCAGAGAACGTTTCTCTCTTATTTCCGATTTTATTGCCGCCCTCGCATTTTCTCACGGTCCGACTATATTGCCCATGACACCACCACGACACCCTCTTATCAGTTAAATCTAGCGTTGCCATCGTTTCGATGTCGTTTCGCACATGCATGTCCGGCCATGCGGTCTCCCAATGTCGCGCTCAATTAGCGCACTCTCCATCATGTTCCATCACTCCCCCCTTTTCACCCAACACTATGGCTGGTTGTACTACTAGGTCACTCCTTCCACCGTAGCCCCCCCATTTTGTCTCGGAATCTCTTCAGATCTCCCTTTGATTATCTTTGCGATAAGTACCAGAACAAAATGGCAGTGGTGGCACCACCACCACCGCCATCACTGCCCTGTGCTTCTGGTTGACCTAGAAGCCTGGTTGACCTAGAAGTGGTTGACCTAGCTCCCACCCGTGCTAGCACCACATTCCAGAAGCCTCATGGTCAAAATTCGCGACATTGTCGTGCCACGAGACTACCTCGTTGACTCACAGCACGTTTCTAGACCACCTTGGCGTGTGCTATTGTTGCCCATGGCCCCTAATAATAGAATCTATTGGCTAACTACACGTGCAACAACACATCGATGCCCGAACACCGGGCCCTGTGAAACAATATTTCTCAATGTGGCTGCCTGTTTACTCCAAATTAGCTTGTCTTAAATGGAACAGGTGGCTAATGCATATGGGGACACTCGTTCCAGAGAAAAAATTGTCTAAAATTGTCACTCATGGGCCCTCATGTCGCGATTCTCTTACATGGATTGCATAACCCCTGTATATTGGGGAAAAACTTAATAATAGTGGTTATGACAAAAGTGTGGTGGGTGGTAAGTGTTTTTAGTATATAAGTAAAATTAACCGCATATAAATTTTTTCATATTTAAGATTATATTACATAGATAAAACGAAACATCCATTAGTATAGTATTATAATCTTAGTATTATATTATTATATTTCATTTGATATCATATAATATTATATCATTATAGTCAATTATTTCTACAGTTTAGTGGATAGATTGACTCTGCACATATTATTAGTACAGACATTCTAAGAATTAAAGTTCTTTTAACACAACATTCACATAACATACAACTAATATCATATCATACAACTCAAACACATAAATAAGCATACAATGTCGGACTTTGCATTCAATGATTACTGTATAGCGTGTGACAAGTTGTGTTCGCAGAATTCGATTTACTGCAGTGACGAATGTAAAGCGATAGATGAAAAGCAATCGATGACAATTTTAGACTCATGTGCTGAAGGATCGGAAGAATTGGTGTCGCCTATGTTGACGCCTTCATTATACCAACACTACAACCCGGAATCAGGCGCCCATAATGGCGAAATCACGTCACCATTGGTGCTAGGTACTCAGCACTCGAATAGCGACTTGGATTACAACCAGTTTGACTTGAACTACGTGGTGAATTCAAAGGGGGACACCACTACTACAAACACAGATGTTTCGAAACAAAACATACTATCGGAGCACATGCCGTCGACGTCACACAATTATAGAAAGTGGTTAACGGCGTGCTTGTAATGCCCTCGCAAATATATAGCGCATATGGTTTACAATATTGTTCTTATGAAGTCATGAAAATATTAAATAGTTTAGGGTTTGATTTATTAATTTAATAGAGGTTACGAAATGGAAATTATCATTATTGTAGGTTTTAAAAGTTGGCCTGAGAGGACAGTGGTGAGATTTACCTTTTTTTGCTGCTACCGCTGCATTCGCTTCCAAGCGATCACCACATCATACCCCATTTTTGGCCTGCCCGCTCGTCCTAAAGTGCTGCATGTTTATACAATTGCTGGGTTTCGTAGCTCGGGGTAGGTTTCGCGCATTTGTGACTACTGTGTTTCATATGACCTGACTCAGATCGTATCAGAACATAAAACCGCCCCAGCATGAAGAAGTAGAATGCTGTAGAAGACAGCATATATGCTACTGCAATTACGCAGACCACTATATAGCTTGGTGGTTGGATATTTATTCACCCGCTCACTGATGTTATTATGGGGTAAATTTCTCGCTAAAGAAAGTCCGACATTTTAAGTGGAGTCACTCTCAATGCTAATACTTAGCACTACCAAAAGAGTCTACACACAGTCTTGTGTGCGCCTTTACTAGCCTTTTAGTGTTAAGTCATACAATAGCTCTCAGACATAGGCCTGCCAACTGTAAACAAATTCTCCACTAATATAACATTTGCCAATTGTGTAACTCTTGTAAAGTGCAATTTTCTTTATTTACCTGCTATTGTTGCTCATTGCGGGATTCGGGAATTAAACAAAAAAATTCTTTTTGTACGCAATTGTATATGTATAGTCAATGACGTTAAAATTTTAGGAAAGGTGCACTACGACATGTTTATGCGAATTACTATAGAGTTGATTTATTGCTTGTTGGCAAATGATCTTGTGTATCCACTAGATAATGCAAATAGCACATCATTACCCGGGAATAAGACTCACATATAGTCTATTACGCCCTTAACTTATATTGCGAAGATTGGGTTGCTATCTTCTGAGTCCTGCTTGCGCTTGGTGGGGTGTATATGGATTTGTTGGACTGGGCGGATTGACCAGACTTGATGTAAATGTATGAAGTTAGGCATAAATCCGATTGAACTAGAAAAAGGCAACAATGTCTTTGTAGTTAGAATAAAGCAAATCTGGGTAGTCTCGTAATAATAATTTTGTAGAACTTTTTATGAATTCTCAGTTTTTAGAAATTACTGCGAAATTTGATATCAATTATAATTAAGTTTCTTAGCTGGCGATACCCTAGTATTTGATAAAAGTAAAGATGAGGGAATGGTATGGTGTGAAGATCAATAGCGTTGAATCCTCTAACCGTTGATAAGAAAAGTATAAAGACTCGTTTGCGACAGGAAATGAAATTGGAAGTAATAAATATTTTTTGCAAGATTCAGAATAAAATTGACATTTACTTAATATATAATGAGAAATTATGCTCCCAAGAAACTAAGAAGCAAAGCTATCAGGAACAGGCAACTGGGTGTATCTTTCACATCATTGAACTTCACATGCATATAGTTTAGGCTGTCTCATTCTTGTACATCAAATGTTAAAGAGAGAAACGAGAGCCTAAAAACTTTCTAATAAAAGCTTAATTAAATAAAGAGTTTAGGAGTAGCAAAAGGAGTAGCAAAAGAGTTACAAGGTCGATTTTAATATTAAACACAGTTGGTTATTCATGTATACTGCTCTTACCTTTTGATCGCCAACCAAGTATTCATCTCTCAGGAATATAAGACTATATTCATGTCACTTTGTAAGTATAGGAAAATAATAGTGTTATCATTCTATTAACAATGCATCGTAATAGAAAAACGGTAATGGGGTACCACCGATAGAATACAGTGTTCCAGGTATAGACTATATGGCTATTGAAATAATGGTACGCGCACACAAACATTTCTGAAAAATTCTGAAAAATAAAATACTTGATCATGAAGTCTGTCCTTCACTAGTTAAGTATAAAGTAAATATGTTTGGTGCATTCAAGTCAACCTTATCGTTGAGCGGTGGTTACTTATGGAAGGTGGCACCAAGAATGTCTGGTCCACAAAAGTACAGATTAAGAAGAAGAATGAAAACAGTCGACGAAAATATTGAAGTTTTATATAAATCATTGAAATTAGATAATGTTGAATCCACGGGATACGACAAGATTGATTATTTAAAGTTTCAGTTTCCAAAAGAACATGAAATGACTCCTAAGGACAAATATACTACATTTGACAAGAAAGCCAAAGATTATAGAAAGTCAATTCATAGAGTTCCGAAATGGACCAAGTTATCGTTCAGAGAAAATCCTAAATACTTCTAGATCGCCATTTTTGAATGCTTATATTTAATGTCTGTAAATAGTAATAAATTAAATTAAAATTGTTGAGGTCCAAGTGTAAATTATTAAAAACTAAAAACCCTTGTGTCAGCTGGAACCAGAATCATTCTTATAAAGGAACATGCAAGAACGAAAACATAATTGCCCAATGATCATAACATTGGCAAGTGTAATCAATACTAAAGTGGAGGGTAGTGAACATAATTTCTCTACGTCTTCCAGTATGATCGTTACCTGACGATCTCTAAACTGGTAGAGGTATAGTACATTTTAAGCAAGGTCCAATTTCAAACATAGAGATATTAATTAACCCACCCTTAGTAACCTTGGAGCCTATCCCATATGTAGTTAGTAATGAAATACTCGCTGTACTTGTCATCAATGTTAAGGATGCTGGATAAGTTGGTTTCCTTGTTATAAATAATCACTTTGTCTTGCTTGTTCTCGGGTTTACCCTCATCACCACTCTCGATTTCAATTCCAAGGTTTTTATAAATGTTGATCTTGATTGCTTTTGAATCGGGGTTCTTCAATATATTATCATTGATCAAATTATCATTCTTCATTTTCACTAACTCATACTTTTCCATCAAATCTTTCTTTGTTATATTAATAGAATTTATTTGACTTTCTAAGTCATTCAAGTTTTTGGCAAGTGATAACTTAAGATTATCCAATTCTATAGACTTCTCATTCATTACATTAAATATATTTTTGTTGTTTAAGTCACCCATAGATTCTTCGTTTCCATTACCCAAGACTTTTAAATTTTCGTAATTAATTCCACTGACTTTAGTTAGCAAGTTTATCTCTGACATTAAACTCTGGAATTCACTTTTCATGGCATTTAGTTTGGTTTCATAATTTTCAATAATATTTGATCTGTATTGATTAGTTTTGTTTATAACCTCTTCTATTCTTCTTAAAGTCAATAAGTCAGGCTCTATTTCAAAGCTTTCTATCGATGATAAAAGCAATTTATCCGGCTTTTCGTGAAACATTATATTCTTATGCTAATGGTCCAATAAATCTACTGACTTATGTGTTGTTTATATTCTGTGTTTTGTAAGGGCCTTTTGTTTTTTTAAAGAACTGCGCGATAAAAAAATCATCAATGAAATTTTGACCATTTCGTATCAAATATTCAGGAACTACTATCATGGCTAAACCAGAAAAGAAGACGTTTGAAGACGTTGAATTACCTTCAAATCCTAATTTACCAGCATGGATGCTTACACCAAAAGAAGAGAAGCTTATTTTTGAAAGATGGAGAAAGAAGGCGTTCCTGAGATGCGATGAATTAATAAAGAAATATATCGAATGCACTAATAGTTATAGCGCACTCGAAGCGATGACAAAATGCCAGGCAGCAAACAATATTGCACAAGGATGTGTAGCCAAATACCAAAAGGTGGAGTATCTTGATATTGAGAGAGATATTCTTATTAAAGAAAAGGCGGAAAAGAGAAAATTGTACAGAGAATCCTTAAAGGCCACTCAAAATGAAGCCTAAACATGTATATACTATTAATAAATCTATATGGATCACTACAAACTATCTATTTAGGATTTCCAACAGTAGCTTCAATTAGTAAATAGATATTCATCGAGGTATCGCTCGATAAAATTAGACAGTTACAATCTGTATTCCAGTACAGAACGTAATATTGGACAGCAATTCCTCTTATAGGTCAAGTTTCCAGTTATGACTTGTGCCCTTTGTTCTTGATGTAAGACTCCCGTTGTGTAAAATATTCCAACACTTCTCGCAGGTTTATCCGTACCTTATCCGATGAAGTAGTTTATGACCAGCAAAAGAGTGAAATGAGTGCAAAGCTAGGTTTTAGACTTGACGTTCGCTCAGACTGAAGTTATCATTTTCAAATACTGTATGACTTGCCATGAATAACGATCCGTGCATTATACCCATTTTCTCTATTGATTTAAACTGTGCTGATGTGGTGTTTATCAATTCATTAAAGTCAGATAAATTGGCATGTAATTGTGCTAATTGAGAATTTAGATGACTCAAGTGTCTTTGCTTCAAAGACGAGTTAGATGTAGGTTGGTTCAGTGTACTATACATTCGGACTAGTAGTGAAATATCTAATGATAAATATGGCTATATGATATGTTTAAGTTTGTTTATATATTTCCGCAATTACCGCTAACCGAGTCTACGAAAAATTGAAAAAATTAAATTTACGACTTCTTTATCCTTGGTATAGTAAGCGAATATTATATCATATTACAAGTGCAAGAGTTTGGGTATATATAGATCGTTCTGATTAGAGATTATACTTTCAGCTGTTTTAGGGAAAAAATCCGTAATTTAGAGATCATCTTTCAACCCTTGTCCCCGGATTTTAGTGAAAAAGATCGTGAAAGACACTGATTGATGTATTTATAGCATAAGCATTCTATTTGAACATGTCCACAGATAATATAACAGATGATAAAGGTACAATACCATCAAATTTTAGGTACTCACCCGTCAACGTGAACAATAATAAGGGAGATAATGGCTTCCAGGAACAGAAATTAGCCCCTACTAATATGTCGTATAAATCTTCCCACCCATATGGGCAGACCTCGATACACATGCATGGTGATTTAAGCAACCAAGGGAAGAATATTCCAAACAAGTATCCAAATATCAAACCGGCTATTAGTATTAAACCTAAACCGGTTCCGATCGCTTTGTCAAAACCTAACAATCATGTCATGTCAAATTTTGATATGCACTCGAAGTCCACATTAAAAAATGATATTTCATTAAACATTAACACTTCAAAGAAATGGGTTCTACCACCTAGGCCACGTCCTGGAAGAAAGCCAACAGCTAATGCCGAGGATTCAGGTAATGACTTGGTGAATTCCGCATCTTCTAGTACCTCTTTTAATTCAAGGCCACATAAAAATAATGGAAAGAAGAAGGTAAAGATAGGTCATAATGAGGCTATAAAGGTGGAAGATAGTGAGATAAGACTTAACGATGGCCTTCATGCTTCTAAAGTAGCTAATATGAATACTAATCCTCTTCATGTGCCTAAGCCGGCTCAAAAATCAGACCCTAACCAAGTGGCCGACTTAAAAATGAGCTATTTATCTAAATTAAAAGAGCAAGAGTTGATAAGAAATTACATCGACGTAATCAATAACCAAATTAACGAACTTAAGTTTGTTCAAAATGGGGTTATAACGTTTGATGCTCTTAATAGCGACAATGAAGCCAGGCCACAAAGAATAAGTCAATCTAACACTCCTATTACTAGAAATATCAATCAAATCAAGCCGGCTATGTCACAGTACGAGCAATTAGAAAAAATTAATAATATAAACGATTTGAATAAATTTTTGGCTTACCTTACAAGATCTTCGAATATTATTCATAGTGCTACCAAAAAGTTTATCGGCGATAATGCGACTGAAAGCGGTTTGAATAATCAAATTCAAAACTATCTTGATATACGGGCAACATACAAACTGAGTAGAAATCAAGAATTAAAAGAAATTGAAAAGGCAAAACACGAGAAACGCCCAATAAAAGCAGGTAATAGGAGGAATATAAGTACGAATAGTATTTTTATTCCTACATTATTAAAGCCTCTAAATATCGAGTCACAGGATGAAATAGGGGTTAACATTGTAGAAGAAGACCAAAATTTTGTAAATCAGGGAGAATTCTTAGACAAATTAATAATAAAGGACGAAGGAGAAGAAGATATTGTGAGAAGTAACGAATTAATACAGGAGCGTGATGAAATAGAAAGGTCTATAACAAAAAAGGGTGTTTCACTAAAAAAGCTGAAGACTTTTACATGCGGATTCTGTACAAATGACGCTTGCTTATGTTTGGACTCAGAGGTTGAGCTTAACCAGTTCAGAAGATAGCTACTTCAAAGGAAAATCATTGTCTACAAGAAAAAAGGCTCAAGTAATGAGATGCGTAGACTTTGCAAGACTTACGGTGAAAGCGCTGGCTAGCCCAAAGCTGAAGTCACAAATAATGATATAACGAATTAAAATCAATATATAATATAAAGTAGATATCACATATACTGATATATATAAATAAACTTAACATATTTATGCAGAGATTAGAAGAAAGTCAAGTAAGTACCGATAATGACGGTAAGGGCAGAAACAGCATAACCAGTTCTGTAAACACCCTTGATAGTTAATTCCTTACCAAAATCCCAGATCAAATGTCTGACACCGTTGAAGGCGTGGAATACAAATGGGTAGGCCATGGCACTCTTAGCTGCAATCTTAACTGCTACTGGTAAACCAGCAAAAGCACCAACTAAGGTAGCAGCATCAAATGGAATGTTCAAGATAGAAGTGGCAGCATATCCACAAGTTAAAGCGTAGAAACCAGCAGCCATAAACACACCACTGATTCTGTGCAAAGAAGACATGATCATGGTTAATTGTGGTTCGTAGATAGTCAAATGTGGTGAGGTTGGTCTGTTCTTACGTTGTGCCACTAAAACTTCTTGTTCTTGTTCGTGGGAAGCCTTGACAGTGGAAATACCTCTCATGGCACCACATCTGCTAGCGAGTCTGCTTGTGTTAACAATTGAACGGGAAGTTGCTGTCTTGGTTAGTATTTATGTTCTGGCTTGTTTTCATCGTTGTCCGATTCTTCGGCTCCGTCACAACCCTCGAAAGAGTTGGTCTTTCCCACTATTCTCTACTTACGTCTAACTAAACCTAAGCCAATACGTGAAATCATGTTGTGTGTCGAATATGTATGTATCAAACTATGCGTTTTCTATGAAACTATTCAATAATCTGAACTTTTGATATATATGTCCCGGTATATTTCGTTTGCACTAAACCAATGAAATTATTTTAATTTGTCACTCGTAAGTTGCTTATGTAATCGGTTTCTGGGGATGGACCTGGTCCTCTACAGAGTCTATCCTGCGAGTCTGAGAATTGGGAAGTGGTCCTAGGGGTTCTACGCCATGTCGCAAGCTCTCTTCTGACTGCTGGTCTTGTGTTTGTTTTGGTGATTGTTGGTCGTAGCAAATTATGCCTGGATCGTATGGGCCGGGGTTGGTGGTGAAAAGTTCGGGAGTAGATGGAACCAATCGAGTCGCGGACAATGTCGCACGATCGCCGATGTCGCGATGTCGCGATGTCGCGGTTATCGCCAGCATTTAGTCACATGACCGGCTAACCGTACCAAACAATCGATGATATTGTTGAAGAGCGTTACCATTACCCAGAGATAAGCAGCTAATTACGAGAAAACCTGGATATTCTAGTGATTTATAGTTGATTGGTCGCATACGGACACAGGAAATCATTTGGTAGTTTTAGAAATCCACGTCAACTGAATTTGAAGTACACTTGATAAAAAAGGCCGCCTTGATTAGTAGCATAACTCAAGAATGACGGAATCTAATAATGTCGCTAGCGACGGAACTACGGACGAAGATAAGGGGGGAAGCGGCGAAATGAGAAATGATGGTAAGAGGAATACTAAATTCACGATATCGACGCCTAGTTCGCCGGCAAAAGATGTTGTTGACGAGGGACAAGAGGTGAAGCGTGAGGGCTCCGGAGGTGGGGATGGGGATGAAGAAGGAAATCGGGCACAAGAGTCACAATTGGATGAAGCGTCTCAGAATTACGACAAACAGACGGGACAGGGGGACTTGATGTTCAAGAAAAAGGACGTGAGGAGGTCGAGAACGCAGTCTTTTCAGTCGGTGCTTTCGTCCGCGTCACTAAAGTCGTTGAAACAGCTGTATACCAATAACCAGCAACAGGGACCACCAGGACAACCGCTGCAGAGAACAAACAGTTATATAAGTGCACATAGTAACCCGAATACGGTGAAGAACTTCCAATCTTTTATCCAGGCACCTGTGTTATCGAGCATATCAAACTTGAAGAGTAATGGTGACGACGTCGAAATAGGCCAAAGACTTCCCTTTAGTAACCAATCAGGGAACGGTCTGGGCGATGTTAATGGAACAGATACTGGAAACAAAGGGTCGTCGTCGTCTACAACGTCGTTGAATGACGACGAGGCAGCGGACCAAGATATCATGATGCAGCAGCAAAAATTAACCTTGAATGCATTGAGAAAGTTGACCTTGTCTCCGATGCCCATAATTAACACCGAAGACAGCTTGCCGCAAAGAAAGCTGATATCTCGAAAATCGTCGTCTAAATTGACCGACAAATCTACAAGGAACTCGGAGCCCTATCAACCTGCAGAAGTCGATTTATCGTCGTTTGCGAGCTTGACGAGACAACCGAAACTAAGCTTAAACGAGATAACAGGTCCCAGCTCTTCTAGTGGTGACAGATCGCCTACAACGCCGAATACAACGAATAATCCTCCCGGTACGTCTGATAGTGTACCTATGAATAAATCAGGCACTCCCAAGCGTGCACCGGCCTTGCCAAGCTTAATGGAACAGTCTGATTCAAGCATTGCTACCAGCTTGAATACGGATGATGCTGCAGACAAAATACTGGCGACACAGAAGTACCATAAGGAGGTGCATCAAAATCATTTGCGGGACGTAAAGGCGCATATAAAAGATTTACCAGGAGTAAATAGTGGATCGCAGACAACTGGACCTTCATCTCTCAGCGATGCAAGAAGAAAATCAGGTCAACAAGTTCCTTTACATCAGCCAGTACCTCGCCCACAACATCAACCATATCAAACTAACAAGCCCAAGCTGAACAAACAATTGCAACAAATAAACAGTTTAAGAAGTCCCATGTATATTCCAGCAGTTTTACGGATGACTCAGGATATCAGTCGTTGTCAGTCAGCAACTAGCTCTCCCCAGAATGACATTTTCCCGCCCAATTTAAACGACTCCTCTGATAGCCATCCCGGTGGTTCCCCAGAAACAACTCACTCTGCACAAAACCCTTTGGTTCAGCATGCTCTTCAAGATAATTTAACTTCTACATCATCGAGAGGATCGACGAACTCTGTTGATTCGTTCAAATCTACAGAAAGCTCGTCGCCACCTGCCATGTCCCCAACTGGTCCATATACCATAAGCAAAAGAAAATACGAAACCATATTAAGACAGGCTCCTACCAGAAGACATTGGGTCAAGGATGAGCTCGTCAATAAGTGCGGCATTCCTACATGCTCCAAGGTATTCAACTTCTTCGAAAGAAGACATCACTGCAGAAAATGCGGTGGCATATACTGCAAAGAGCACACATCGCATTACCTCTACATTAATCATCTAGCTCAGTTCACCACCGGTGGCCGTGGTACGTTGTCTAAAGTATGTGATAACTGTATCGAGGAATACAATGAATTCATGAGGCATGAATTTGGAGTTAGCATTAACCCATCATATAACAAGAAAATTTCTAAGTCACAGCCATCGCAAATTCTGAATAAGCAGTCGTCTGGTGGGAAGCTTGACAAGCTGCCAAAGGAATCTCTAATGAAGTCCATAAACAACCAGAAGTTGGGTGATTCCACTACAAATAGAAATGACCAACCCGTTGGAAGTGTACCTGCAAACTGGAGTTGGAGTTCATTTTAATCTACATATTACTAATTTATTTATTGAAACCTCCTTGGTTTGATATAATTGACACAAACATTCATTAATAACCCTATCTATCTGTAGTACATACTCTTGGTACCAAACTAAGTACCCATACAAGTACCTGTCTGTATATTAAAATTTCAATCTCGATTACATAATCATTTGGAAATTCTCCCAAACAACACGGTGGTTAAATATGACGACTACTAGTTTCTATATCCTTTCAATAATCAAATACTTAATCAAATATGGTAGAAACTAAGGCTCAATTGAAGGTATTGGGGGTGAATATAGAGACTATTCGATTACTTTTGCAGGTAATTATCTTTATTTCAATTGCCGGGGCCGCAATTTCATCAAGATTATTTTCAGTTATTAGATATGAGAGTATTATTCACGAATTTGATCCATGGTTCAACTTTAGAGCCACCAAATACTTAGTTACACATTCATACTATGAATTCTTGAATTGGTTCGATGATAGAACTTGGTATCCTTTGGGTAGAGTCACCGGAGGAACATTGTATCCAGGGTTGATGGTTACCTCAGGTGTAATTTGGCATACATTGAGGGAATGGTTCAGTTTACCAGTTGACATTCGTAACATTTGTGTTTTGTTGGCGCCAGCCTTTTCTGGTTTAACCGCAATCTCGACATACTTCCTTACTAAGGAAATGAAGGATTCCAATGCAGGGTTGTTGGCTGCCATCTTTATGGGTATAGCTCCAGGTTACATTTCGAGATCCGTTGCTGGGTCGTACGATAACGAAGCAATTGCAATCACATTATTAATGGCCACTTTCTACTTTTGGATTAAGGCTATGAAGATTGGATCTGTGTTCTATGGTACATTAACAGCATTGTTTTACTTCTACATGGTTTCTGCATGGGGTGGTTATGTCTTCATTACTAACTTAATTCCTTTGCACATCTTCGTTTTAATTTTAATGGGTCGTTATAATCACAGGTTATATACCGCATACACTACGTGGTATGCATTGGGTACCTTAGCCTCCATGCAAATTCCGTTTGTTGGATTTTTGCCAATAAGATCCAACGATCATATGGCAGCTTTGGGTGTATTTGGCTTATTACAATTAGTTGCAGTAGGTCATTATGTCAAATCCAAGGTCCCATCTAAACAATTTAAGGGATTTTTGATGGTTTCTTTATCTTTAATCACTATCTTAGGTGTTGCAGGATTATTTGCTTTGACGGCTTTAGGCTGGATTGCACCATGGACTGGTCGTTTCTATTCTTTATGGGATACTAACTATGCAAAGATTCACATTCCTATTATTGCATCTGTTTCTGAGCATCAACCTACTGCATGGCCTGCTTTTTTCTTCGACACGAACATGTTGATTTGGTTATTCCCAGCTGGTATCTATTTATGTTTCCAAGAATTAAGAGATGAACATGTGTTCGTGATTATCTATGGTGTTTTGTGTTCTTACTTTGCAGGTGTTATGGTTAGATTAATGTTAACTTTGACTCCAATCATTTGTGTTGCGGCTGCTATCGCATTATCTAAGTTGTTCGATGTTTACTTGAACGTTGTTGATGTTTTCAAGGCTGATTCATCGGACGATATCAAAGTAGATTCAAAGAAATCAAAAACAAAAGCTTCTACCTCTACATCGAAGCCTTCTAAATTTATTCTATTATTATCAAAGGGAGTTGTCTTATTATCATTCACCTTTTATCTTGTCTACTTCGTATATCACTGTACTTGGGTAACATCAAATGCTTACTCGTCTCCATCAGTTGTCTTAGCTTCTAGAAACCCGGATGGCTCTCAAAGTATTATTGATGATTATAGAGAAGCTTACTACTGGTTGAGAATGAATACTCCTGAAGATGCTAAAGTGATGGCATGGTGGGATTATGGTTACCAAATTGGTGGTATGGCCGACCGTACTACCTTAGTTGACAACAACACATGGAACAACACACACATTGCAACTGTCGGTAAAGCAATGTGTTCTTCAGAGGATGTTGCATATGATATCTTGAAGAAACATGATGTCGACTATGTATTGGTTATCTTTGGTGGTTTACTTGGCTACTCTGGTGACGATATAAATAAATTCTTGTGGATGGTCAGAATTTCCGAAGGTATCTGGCCCGATGAAATCCATGAGCGTGACTACTTCACCGAAAGAGGTGAATATAAGGTTGATGGAGAAGCTTCCAAAGCAATGAAAGACTCTTTGATGTACAAAATGTCCTATTATAGATACACCGATTTATTCAACGGTAGAGACGGTATGGATAGAGTTAGAAACCAAGCCATTCCTGCTACTCAATCTCCAGAATTGGATGTGGTAGAAGAAGCATTCACGTCTCAAAACTGGATTGTAAGAATCTATAAAGTCAAAGACTTAGACAACATTGGTAGAGATTTACATTCTGCTGCGAAATTCGATAAATCTTCTAATCAACAAACCAAAAGAAAGAGAATTATAAAGAAACCATCATTAGATTTAAGAGAATAAGCAACTAGTATTGAAATCATTAGTATATATTTCTATATAAGTATTGAATAAAAACGGCAAATATTAAACTCCGCTTTTTAAGCTATCACATGATTGCAACTCGAATTTATAAATAAGCGAGACCCCTACAGCTTTTAATTTATTGCTGCTTACTGTGGTGTAATCTTCAAAAATGGGTATTTTGGATTTAGAAGGACATTTGATCTTTTATAGGTCATACCATTTTAATCAAGTAAATGTTGGCATTCACTTATGCTGTATTCCAATTATTTTATTTTCTACCCTAGCATTTCTTAGCCCTGTGAATATATTGGGCAAAGAATATCCATACGCTAATTTAGGGTCAGCCTTGGCATGGAGCTATGGTATATATTATTCCTTCCTTGACTGGAAATTAGGGATACCATCAATGGCATTGTTAGGTACATTGGCATATGTGTTCAAAACGATTTATATGAATTTGAGTGAGGTATCTGCTATTACCCAAAAAGAGTTTGTACAATATGCAATTGCTCTTCATGTTCTCTCGTGGTTGGCGCAATTTTATGGACATGGTGTTCATGAAAAGAGAGCACCTGCATTGTTAGATAATTTATTGCAAGCAATTGTATTGGCACCATTTTTTGTATCGTTTGAAATAGCTTTTTGGCTTGGCTATAAACTAGACTTGAAAAAGAGAATGGATAACGGGGCAGGCAAAAAAATCATGGAAATAAAACAAAAAGAAGCTGCGGCACAAATGTTAACTAGTTAGTCTTTGTTATTCCTGGGCATAATAAATTTATTCGATTTCTTTACGTTTAAGTCCCTGAGATATTCATCGTACTTCAACGAAACTTCCTTTTCGTAGAGAGACGTTCCTTGTAACTGATTTCCGATTGCTAGAAAATGTTAGTATCCTTATCTGAGGCGTGTTGAAAACTATACATACTCAACCATCCAGGCCGGACATTATGATCTCTTCCAAAGATTTCTAATTTTCTAGAGTGTGTTCCCACAATTCTTTCAACAATATCATATATTTCATCAGGTTTTCTCAGAGTTTCCCTAGTTCCACTAACAATCACATCAATGTCCATTAACCTGTTTATCCACGGTGGATCGCCTTTAATTCCCACGAGTAAGTGCTCTTTAGAATGATTTAGCCAATGACCGGTTCTTCCAGTTACAATAGTACGCTTCAACTGGTTCAACTTTATCCAGATCATTTCATCCGCTATGGTGTAACCCCAATTTTGCAACGCTTGACGACCAACTTCAATTGCCCGGCCGGTCACCCAAAGCAATATTAATCCTTCATCTTGCAACTCGTGCATAGGTAATGATAAGAGTTCGAAATCTTTGCATGTTCCATACGGCAAGGACATATGAATATCCCATGCTGGATCTGAAACAATAACTGCAAATTTTCCTAGAATCAGGAAGGGGAGGTATCTAACGTCACAATTGATCCACTGGGCAGGTATTTGTTTCCTTTGGTATTCCGTATAACATTCTCCCACGGTATATTCGTGGTCAGACGAACGCTTAGTGATATCTTGTTCCAGCTCATCTTGCTTGGCAGCAATTGGAAATAAACTATAATAATGCAAATAGCGGCATGTTTTCATCTTATGGCATGTATCCAAGTACGAACAATCTCCCAAATATAAATCAGTGTGATTATTAAGAATGGGCAAATAATGTATTTTAGTCTGCGAGCATTTGAGTAATTCAGATGGGATTACATTGTGTGCTTGTTGTATAATCTTGTGGGTATACAGCAATTCTGGTAGTCCCTGTTTAATTAACTCTCTTTTAAGACAAATATTGGATAATATGTGACAATGTTGTGGATCATCACATATTTCGTAATAGGGCTTCATTCTTGTTTTACGCCGAACTTTTTCCTGTGTTAGGCTAATCAGAGCTATTGGCTTTGTCAAAAGATTATCTAGCATTGGCAAATCTATATTAACTTCAAGATTCGAATCGTAATTTATGGGCCGTTCCTCCATGATGGTGGTTTGCAATGGCTGCCCCAACAAGGAAATTAAGAATTCATACTTGCTTTTATATTGGTCCATAGACAATTGATTATTTTCTTTGAATTTTGTCTCCTTTATCTGTAAGCTACTTAAGCGTTCTTTAAGAATGGCTAACCGCTGCCAATTTATCCATTTGAGACATGGCTCGCTTATCGAGCATGTAGTTTCATTCCACTTGTATTCTTGTAAGTCAATATCAAATTCTAATGCACGACCGCTAATGTCACATAACTTAAGAACTAACTTGATGAATGCCTGAAATGTGTAACTGGACCCTGTCCCTTTTTTTTCGTTATATTTGTTAAATAAGTTATGTATAACACATAATTTTCCTCTTATTGGATCCTGAATCAAATCTTCTTTCGATTCCAAGATGAAATTCGTTATTGTTTCTAAGGCACTCCGCATTGTCTGTAATATCAATTTTTCAATCACAAGAACTGAACTAGATATTTAGTAAGAGTAGAAAAGAAGTAAAACAATAAAAAAATTTGGCTGTGAAAAAGTGTGAAAATAGCGAAAATCTGAAACAATTACACTTAAAACAAAAATTGGTGCATTATATAAAAATACAAAATACCCGTAATAGATACAAAGACTAAATGACTTATATAACAAAAAAGCGTGTAAATAATTTTCTAATGTAAATCAAAAACTAAAAAAGTTGGAAAAAAATACGAATTATGGAACATAATAAAACAAGTCGTAAATTAGCACCCTTAAAATCCAAAAGGATTATCGGGTGTAGCAGCTTGAAGATTAGCTCTTCTTCCGCCTGTAGGTTGGTTTTGTAAAGTAGATGGAGCATTACCAAATCCGGCACCAGTAGGTTGCGATTGTAAAGGTTGGAATTGAGGTTGTTGACCAAATGTTGTAGTAGGAAATTGGGCTTGGGGTTGGTTAAATGTGTTTGAACCATTGATATTAGTATTTTGGAACATATTTGATAATTGGTTCATATTAGGTTGCTGTTGGAACTGGTTAAACGATGGTTGTTGTTGTTGTTGCTGGACACCAAAGCTAGTCTGTGGCATCATCTGTGGTTGACCAAAAGAAGGCTGCTGTTGCATATTAGATTGGAAACCACCTGATATTTGATTGCCATACGAAGGCTGTTGCAGCATATTGTTGTTAATTGGCTGGAACCCCCCAGT